>NW_027278653.1:0-152935 GCF_030028105.1 Mobula birostris | reverse complement strand
AGTAAAATTGAAATGTATACTTTTTTCAATGCCAATGCAATGTGTGCACTGACAAATTAACTTTTTTTATCTTGAATAACAAAGTGATATAACAGCTCCTAGACAACTCAGAATAATGTGGGGAGTTATATTAAGATGTTTCCATAAGGTTTGCATGCAGTACTATTGAGTAAAATTGCAATACATACCTCTTTTAATGGCAAAGCTCTGTAAGCAGTGAGAAATCAACTTTGTTATCTTGAATAGCTAAGTGGTATAACAGGTGTCAAACATCTCAGAATCATGTAGGGAGTGAAGTTAGGATGTTTCCATCATGTTTGCAGTCAGTACCTTTGAGTAAATTTGAAATGTATACTTCTTTCAAAGCCAATGCACTGTATGCACTGAGAAATCAACTTTACTATCTTGAATACCTAAGTGATATAACACGTGTCAAACATCTCAGAATCCTGTGGGGAGTGATGTTAAGATGTTTCCATCCTGTTTTCATTCAGTACTATTGAGTAAAATGGAAATACATGCTTCGTTCAATGCCAAAGCAGTGTAAGCCCAGAGAAATCAACTTTTCTATCTCGAACAGCTAAGTGATATAACAGGTGTCAAACATCTCAGAATCATGTGGGGAGTTATATTATGATCTTTCCATAAGGTTTGCATGCAGTACTATTGAGTAAAATTGCAATACATACTTCTTTTAATGGCGAAGCACTGGAGGCAGTGAGAAATCAACTTTTTTATCTTGAATAGCAGAGTGACATAACAGGTGTCAAACAGCTCAGAATCATGTGGGGAGTTATGTTAAGATGTTTCCATCAGGTTTGCGTTAATACCTTTGAGTAAAATTGAAATGTATACTTCTTTTAATGCCAATGCACTGTCTGCCCTGAGAAATCAACTTTTTTATCTTGAATAGCAAAGTGATATAACAGGTGTCAAACATCTCAGAATCATGTGGGGAGTTATATTAAGATGTTTCTATAAGGTTTGCATGCAGTACTATTGAGTAAAATTGCAATACATACTTCTTTTAATGCCAAAGCACTGTATCCACTGAGAAATCAACTTTCTTATCTTGAATAGCAAAGTGATATAACAGATGCCAAGCAGCTCAGAATCATGTGGGGAGTTATATTAAGATGTTTCCATCAGGTTTGCAGTCAGTACCTCTGCGTAAAATTGAAATGTATCCCTCTTTCAATGCCAATGCACTGTATGTCCAGAGATATCAACTTCTTTGTCTTGAAGAACTGAGTGATATAACAGATGTCATACATCTCAGATTCATGTGGAGAGTGATGTTTAAGATTTCACCATCAGGTTTGCATGCAGCAATATTGAGTAAAATTGCAATACATACTTCTTTTAATGACAAAGCACTGTATGCAGTGAGAAATCAACTTTTTTACCTTGAACCGCTAAGTGATATAACAGGTGGCAAACAGCTCAGAATCATGTGGGTAGTTATGTTAAGATGTTTCCATCAGGTTTGCAGTCAGTAACTTTGAGTAAAATTGAAATGTATACTTCTTTCAATGCCAATGGACTGTATGACCTGAGATATCAACTTCTTTGTCTTACAGAACTGAGTGATATAAAAGATGTCAAACATCTCAGATTCATGTGGGGAGTGAGGTTAAGATTTTTCCATTAGGTTTGCATTCAGTACTATGGAGCAAATTTGAAATTTATACTTCTTTCAATGCCAATGCACTGTGAGCACTGAGAAATCAACTTTTTCATCTTGAATAGCAAAGTGATATAACAGCACCTAGACAACTCAGAATCATTTGGAGAGTTATATTAAGATGTTTCCATAAGGTTTGCATTCAGTGCTATTGAGTGAAATTGAAATACATACTTTTTTAATGCCAAAGCACTGTGTGCACTACGAAATCAACTTTTTTATCTTGAATTGCAAAGTGATATAACAGGTGTCAAACAGCTCAGAATCATGTGGGTAGTTATGTTAAGATGTTTCAAACAGATTTGCAGTAAGTACCTTTGAGTAAAATTGAAATGTATACTTCTTTCAATGCCAAAGCAGCGTGTGCACTGAGAAATCAACTTTCTTATCTTGAATAGCAAAGTAATATAACAGCTCCTAGACAACCCAGATTCATGTGGGGAATTATATTAAGATGTTTCCATAAGGATTGCTTTCAATACTCTTGAGTAAAATTGAAATACATACATCTTTTAATGCCAAAGCACTCTATTCACTGAGAAATTACCATTATATCTTGAATACCTAAGTGATATAACAGGTGTCAAACATCTCAGAATCATGTTGGGAGTGAGGTTAAGATGTTTCCATCATGTTTTCATTCAGTACTATTGAGTAAAATTGAAATACATACTTCTTTTAATTCCAAAGCACTGTAAGCCCTGAGAAATCAACTTTTCTATCTTGAAGAACTGAGTGTCAAACAGGTGTCAAACATCTCAGAATCATGTGGGGAGTTATGTTGAGATGTTTCCATAAGGTTTGCCTGCAGTACTATTGAGTAAAATTGCAGTACATACTTCTTTTAATGCAAAGCACTGTATGCAATGAGAAAACAACTTTTTTATCTTGAACAGCTAAGTGATATAGCAGGTGTCAAACAGCTCAGAATCATGTGGGGAGTTATGTTCAGATGTTTCCATCAGGTTTGCAGTCAGTACCTTCGAGGAAAATTGAAATGTATACTTCTTTCAAAGCCAAAGCACTGTATGCACTGAGCAATCAACTTTTTTTATCTTGAATAGCAAAGTGATATAACAGCTCTTAGGCAACTCAGAATCATACGGGGAGTTATATTAAGATGTTTCCATAAGGATTGCATTCAGTACTATTCAGTGAAATTGAAATACATAGTTCTTTTAATGCCAAAGCACTCTATGCACTGTGAAATTAACTGTTTTATCTTGAATACCTAAGTGATATCACAGGTGTCAAACATCTCAGAATCATGTGTTGAGTTATATTAAGATGTTTCCATAAGGATTGCATTCAGTAGTATTGTGTGAAATTGAAAGGCATACTTTTTTTAATGCCAAAGCACTGTATCCACTGAGAAATCAACTTTTTTTTTATCTTGAATAGCTAAATGATACAACGGGTGTCAAACATCTCAGAATCATGTGGGGAGTTACATTAAGATGTTTCCATAAGGTTTGCAGTCTGTACCTTTGAATAAAATTGAAAAGTATACTTCTTTCAATGCCAATGCACTGTATGCCCTGAGATATCAGCTTCTTTATCTTGTACAATTGAGTGATATAACAGATGTCAAGTATCTCAGATTTATGTGGGGAGTGATGTTAATATTTTTACATCAGGTGTGCATTCAGTACTATGAAGCAAAATTGAAATGTATACTTCTTTCAATGCCAATGCACTGCGAGCACATAGAAATCAACTTTTTCAACTTGAATAGCTAAGTGATATAACATGTGTCAAACATATCAGAATCATGTGGGGATTAAGTTAAAATGTTTCCATCATGTTTTCATTCAGTACTATTCAGTAAAATTTTAATACATACTTCTTTCAATGCCAAAGCACTGTAAGACCTGAGAAATCAACTTTACTATCTTGAAGAACTGAGTGATATAACAGGTGTCAAACATCTCAGAATTATGTGCAGAGTGATGTTAAGATGTTTCCATCAGGTTTGCAGTCAATACCTTTGAGTAAAATTGAAATGTATACTTTTTTCAATGCCAATGCAATGTGTGCACTGACAAATTAACTTTTTTTATCTTGAATAACAAAGTGATATAACAGCTCCTAGACAACTCAGAATAATGTGGGGAGTTATATTAAGATGTTTCCATAAGGTTTGCATGCAGTACTATTGAGTAAAATTGCAATACATACCTCTTTTAATGGCAAAGCTCTGTAAGCAGTGAGAAATCAACTTTGTTATCTTGAATAGCTAAGTGGTAGAACAGGTGTCAAACATCTCAGAATCATGTAGGGAGTGAAGTTAGGATGTTTCCATCATGTTTGCAGTCAGTACCTTTGAGTAAATTTGAAATGTATACTTCTTTCAAAGCCAATGCACTGTATGCACTGAGAAATCAACTTTACTATCTTGAATACCTAAGTGATATAACACGTGTCAAACATCTCAGAATCCTGTGGGGAGTGATGTTAAGATGTTTCCATCCTGTTTTCATTCAGTACTATTGAGTAAAATGGAAATACATGCTTCGTTCAATGCCAAAGCAGTGTAAGCCCAGAGAAATCAACTTTTCTATCTCGAACAGCTAAGTGATATAACAGGTGTCAAACATCTCAGAATCATGTGGGGAGTTATATTATGATCTTTCCATAAGGTTTGCATGCAGTACTATTGAGTAAAATTGCAATACATACTTCTTTTAATGGCGAAGCACTGGAGGCAGTGAGAAATCAACTTTTTTATCTTGAATAGCAGAGTGACATAACAGGTGTCAAACAGCTCAGAATCATGTGGGGAGTTATGTTAAGATGTTTCCATCAGGTTTGCGTTAATACCTTTGAGTAAAATTGAAATGTATACTTCTTTTAATGCCAATGCACTGTCTGCCCTGAGAAATCAACTTTTTTATCTTGAATAGCAAAGTGATATAACAGGTGTCAAACATCTCAGAATCATGTGGGGAGTTATATTAAGATGTTTCTATAAGGTTTGCATGCAGTACTATTGAGTAAAATTGCAATACATACTTCTTTTAATGCCAAAGCACTGTATCCACTGAGAAATCAACTTTCTTATCTTGAATAGCAAAGTGATATAACAGATGCCAAGCAGCTCAGAATCATGTGGGGAGTTATATTAAGATGTTTCCATCAGGTTTGCAGTCAGTACCTCTGCGTAAAATTGAAATGTATCCCTCTTTCAATGCCAATGCACTGTATGTCCAGAGATATCAACTTCTTTGTCTTGAAGAACTGAGTGATATAACAGATGTCATACATCTCAGATTCATGTGGAGAGTGATTTTTAAGATTTCACCATCAGGTTTGCATGCAGCAATATTGAGTAAAATTGCAATACATACTTCTTTTAATGACAAAGCACTGTATGCAGTGAGAAATCAACTTTTTTACCTTGAACCGCTAAGTGATATAACAGGTGGCAAACAGCTCAGAATCATGTGGGTAGTTATGTTAAGATGTTTCCATCAGGTTTGCAGTCAGTAACTTTGAGTAAAATTGAAATGTATACTTCTTTCAATGCCAATGGACTGTATGACCTGAGATATCAACTTCTTTGTCTTACAGAACTGAGTGATATAAAAGATGTCAAACATCTCAGATTCATGTGGGGAGTGAGGTTAAGATTTTTCCATTAGGTTTGCATTCAGTACTATGGAGCAAATTTGAAATTTATACTTCTTTCAATGCCAATGCACTGTGAGCACTGAGAAATCAACTTTTTCATCTTGAATAGCAAAGTGATATAACAGCACCTAGACAACTCAGAATCATTTGGAGAGTTATATTAAGATGTTTCCATAAGGTTTGCATTCAGTGCTATTGAGTGAAATTGAAATACATACTTTTTTAATGCCAAAGCAATGTGTGCACTACGAAATCAACTTTTTTATCTTGAATTGCAAAGTGATATAACAGGTGTCAAACAGCTCAGAATCATGTGGGTAGTTATGTTAAGATGTTTCAAACAGATTTGCAGTAAGTACCTTTGAGTAAAATTGAAATGTATACTTCTTTCAATGCCAAAGCAGCGTGTGCACTGAGAAATCAACTTTCTTATCTTGAATAGCAAAGTAATATAACAGCTCCTAGACAACCCAGATTCATGTGGGGAATTATATTAAGATGTTTCCATAAGGATTGCTTTCAATACTCTTGAGTAAAATTGAAATACATACATCTTTTAATGCCAAAGCACTCTATTCACTGAGAAATTACCATTATATCTTGAATACCTAAGTGATATAACAGGTGTCAAACATCTCAGAATCATGTTGGGAGTGAGGTTAAGATGTTTCCATCATGTTTTCATTCAGTACTATTGAGTAAAATTGAAATACATACTTCTTTTAATTCCAAAGCACTGTAAGCCCTGAGAAATCAACTTTTCTATCTTGAAGAACTGAGTGTCAAACAGGTGTCAAACATCTCAGAATCATGTGGGGAGTTATGTTGAGATGTTTCCATAAGGTTTGCCTGCAGTACTATTGAGTAAAATTGCAGTACATACTTCTTTTAATGCAAAGCACTGTATGCAATGAGAAAACAACTTTTTTATCTTGAACAGCTAAGTGATATAGCAGGTGTCAAACAGCTCAGAATCATGTGGGGAGTTATGTTCAGATGTTTCCATCAGGTTTGCAGTCAGTACCTTCGAGGAAAATTGAAATGTATACTTCTTTCAAAGCCAAAGCACTGTATGCACTGAGCAATCAACTTTTTTTATCTTGAATAGCAAAGTGATATAACAGCTCTTAGGCAACTCAGAATCATACGGGGAGTTATATTAAGATGTTTCCATAAGGATTGCATTCAGTACTATTCAGTGAAATTGAAATACATAGTTCTTTTAATGCCAAAGCACTCTATGCACTGTGAAATTAACTGTTTTATCTTGAATACCTAAGTGATATCACAGGTGTCAAACATCTCAGAATCATGTGTTGAGTTATATTAAGATGTTTCCATAAGGATTGCATTCAGTAGTATTGTGTGAAATTGAAAGGCATACTTTTTTTAATGCCAAAGCACTGTATCCACTGAGTAATCAACTTTTTTTCTCTTGAATAGCTAAGTGATATAACACGTGTCAAACAGCTCAGATTCATGCGGGTAGTTATGTTAAGATGTTTCTATCAGGTTTGCAGTCTGTACCGTTGAGTAAAATTCAAATGTATACTTCTTTCAATGCCAAAGCACAGTATTCACTGAGAAAGCAACTTTTTTATCTTGAATAGCAAAGTGATATAGCAGTTGTCAAACAGCTCAGAATCATGTGGGGAGTTATGTTAAGATTTTTCGATCAGGTTTGCATTCAGTACTATGGAATAAAAATTGAAATGTATACTTCTTTCAATGCCAAAGCAGCGTGTGCACTGAGAAATCAACTTTCTTATCTTGAATAGCAAAGTAATATAACAGCTCCTAGACAACCCAGATTCATGTGGGGAATTATATTAAGATGTTTCCATAAGGATTGCTTTCAATACTCTTGAGTAAAATTGAAATACATACGTCTTTTAATGCCAAAGCGCTCTATTCACTGAGAAATTACCTTTATATCTTGAATACCTAAGTGATATAACAGGTGTCAAACATCTCAGAATCATGTTGGGAGTGAGGTTAAGATGTTTCCATCATGTTTTCATTCAGTACTATTGAGTAAAATTGAAATACATACTTCTTTTAATTCCAAAGCACTGTAAGCCCTGAGAAATCAACTTTTCTATCTTGAAGAACTGAGTGTCAAACAGGTGTCAAACATCTCAGAATCATGTGGGGAGTTATGTTGAGATGTTTCCATAAGGTTTGCCTGCAGTACTATTGAGTAAAATTGCAGTACATACTTCTTTTAATGCAAAGCACTGTATGCAGTGAGAAAGCAACTTTTTTATCTTGAATAGCAAAGTGATATAGCAGTTGTCAAACAGCTCAGAATCATGTGGGGAGTTATGTTAAGATTTTCTGATCAGGTTTGCATTCAGTACTATGGAATAAAAATTGAAATGTATACTTCTTTCAATGCATATGCACTGTGAGCACTTTTTCACCTTGAATAGCAAAGTGATATAACAGCTCCTAGACAACTCAGAATCATGTGGGGAGTTATATTAAGATGTTTCCATAAGGATTGCATTCAATACTATTGAGTGAAATTGAAATACATTCTTCTTTTAATGCCAAAGCACAGTATCCACTGAGAAAGCAACTTTTTTAACTTGAATAGCTAAATGATATAACAGGTGTCAAACATCTCAGGATCATGTGGGGATGATGTTAAGATGTTTCCATTATGTTTTCATTCAGTACTATTGAGCAAAATTGAAATACATACTTCTTTCAATGACAAAGCACTGTCAGCCCTGAGAAATCAACTTTTTTATCTGGAATAACATAGTGATATAACAGCTCCTAGACAACTCAGAATTATTTGGGGAGTTATATTAAGATGTTTCCATAAGGATTGCATTCAGTACTATTGACTGAAATTGAAATACATACTTCTTTTAATGTCAAAGCAATGTATCGACTGAGAAATCAACTTTTTTATCTTGAATAGCTAAGTGATATATCAGGTGTCAATCATCTCAGAATCATGCGGGGAGTTATATTAACATGTTTCCAAAGGTTTGCCTGCAGTACTAATGAATAAAACTGAAATACATACTTCTTTTAATGCAAAAGCATTGATAAATCAACTTTTTCATCTTGAACAGGAAAGTGATATAACAGCTCCTAGACAACTCAGAATCGTGTGGAGAGTTATATTGATGTGTTTCCATAAGGGTTGCATTCAGTACTATTGAGTAAAATTGAAATGTATACTTCTTTCAATGCCAAAGCTCTGTAGCCCTGAGAAAACAACTTTTCTATCTTGAAAAATTGAGTGATATAACAGGTGTCAAACATCTCAGAATCATGTTGGGATTATGTTACGATGTTTCCATCAGGCTTGCAGTCAGTACCTTTCAGAAAAATTTGAAGTGTATACTTCTTTCAATGCCAATGCACTGTATGCACTCAGAAATCACCTTTTTTATCTTGAACAGCAAAGTGATATAACAGCTCCTAGACAATTCAGAATCATGTTGGGAGTTATTTTAAGATGTTTCCATAAGGTTTGCATGCAATACTATTGAGCAAAATTGCAATAAATACTTCTTTTAATGGTAAATCTCTGTATGCAGTGAGAAATCAACCTTTTTATCTTGAACAGCTAAGTGATATAACAGGTGTCAAACAGCTCAGAATCATGTGGGTAGTTATGTTAAGATGTTTCCATCAGGATTGCAGTCAGTACGTTTGGGTAAAATTGAAATGTATACTTATTTCAATGCCAATGCTCTGTGAGCACTGAGAAATCAACTTTTTCTCTTGAATAGCAAAGTGATATAACAGCTCCTAGACAACTCAGAATCGTGTGGGGAGTTATATTAAGATATTTCCATAAGGATTGCATTCAGTACTATTGAGTGAAATTCAAATACCTACTTCTTTTAATGCTAAAGCACTGTATCCACTGAGAAATCAACTTTTTTTTTATCTTGAATAGCTAAATGATACAACGGGTGTCAAACATCTCAGAATCATGTGGGGAGTTACATTAAGATGTTTCCATAAGGTTTGCAGTCTGTACCTTTGAATAAAATTGAAAAGTATACTTCTTTCAATGCCAATGCACTGTATGCCCTGAGATATCAGCTTCTTTATCTTGTACAATTGAGTGATATAACAGATGTCAAGTATCTCAGATTTATGTGGGGAGTGATGTTAATATTTTTACATCAGGTGTGCATTCAGTACTATGAAGCAAAATTGAAATGTATACTTCTTTCAATGCCAATGCACTGCGAGCACATAGAAATCAACTTTTTCAACTTGAATAGCTAAGTGATATAACATGTGTCAAACATATCAGAATCATGTGGGGATTAAGTTAAAATGTTTCCATCATGTTTTCATTCAGTACTATTCAGTAAAATTTTAATACATACTTCTTTCAATGCCAAAGCACTGTAAGACCTGAGAAATCAACTTTACTATCTTGAAGAACTGAGTGATATAACAGGTGTCAAACATCTCAGAATTATGTGCAGAGTGATGTTAAGATGTTTCCATCAGGTTTGCAGTCAATACCTTTGAGTAAAATTGAAATGTATACTTTTTTCAATGCCAATGCAATGTGTGCACTGACAAATTAACTTTTTTTATCTTGAATAACAAAGTGATATAACAGCTCCTAGACAACTCAGAATAATGTGGGGAGTTATATTAAGATGTTTCCATAAGGTTTGCATGCAGTACTATTGAGTAAAATTGCAATACATACCTCTTTTAATGGCAAAGCTCTGTAAGCAGTGAGAAATCAACTTTGTTATCTTGAATAGCTAAGTGGTATAACAGGTGTCAAACATCTCAGAATCATGTAGGGAGTGAAGTTAGGATGTTTCCATCATGTTTGCAGTCAGTACCTTTGAGTAAATTTGAAATGTATACTTCTTTCAAAGCCAATGCACTGTATGCACTGAGAAATCAACTTTACTATCTTGAATACCTAAGTGATATAACACGTGTCAAACATCTCAGAATCCTGTGGGGAGTGATGTTAAGATGTTTCCATCCTGTTTTCATTCAGTACTATTGAGTAAAATGGAAATACATGCTTCGTTCAATGCCAAAGCAGTGTAAGCCCAGAGAAATCAACTTTTCTATCTCGAACAGCTAAGTGATATAACAGGTGTCAAACATCTCAGAATCATGTGGGGAGTTATATTATGATCTTTCCATAAGGTTTGCATGCAGTACTATTGAGTAAAATTGCAATACATACTTCTTTTAATGGCGAAGCACTGGAGGCAGTGAGAAATCAACTTTTTTATCTTGAATAGCAGAGTGACATAACAGGTGTCAAACAGCTCAGAATCATGTGGGGAGTTATGTTAAGATGTTTCCATCAGGTTTGCGTTAATACCTTTGAGTAAAATTGAAATGTATACTTCTTTTAATGCCAATGCACTGTCTGCCCTGAGAAATCAACTTTTTTATCTTGAATAGCAAAGTGATATAACAGGTGTCAAACATCTCAGAATCATGTGGGGAGTTATATTAAGATGTTTCTATAAGGTTTGCATGCAGTACTATTGAGTAAAATTGCAATACATACTTCTTTTAATGCCAAAGCACTGTATCCACTGAGAAATCAACTTTCTTATCTTGAATAGCAAAGTGATATAACAGATGCCAAGCAGCTCAGAATCATGTGGGGAGTTATATTAAGATGTTTCCATCAGGTTTGCAGTCAGTACCTCTGCGTAAAATTGAAATGTATCCCTCTTTCAATGCCAATGCACTGTATGTCCAGAGATATCAACTTCTTTGTCTTGAAGAACTGAGTGATATAACAGATGTCATACATCTCAGATTCATGTGGAGAGTGATGTTTAAGATTTCACCATCAGGTTTGCATGCAGCAATATTGAGTAAAATTGCAATACATACTTCTTTTAATGACAAAGCACTGTATGCAGTGAGAAATCAACTTTTTTACCTTGAACCGCTAAGTGATATAACAGGTGGCAAACAGCTCAGAATCATGTGGGTAGTTATGTTAAGATGTTTCCATCAGGTTTGCAGTCAGTAACTTTGAGTAAAATTGAAATGTATACTTCTTTCAATGCCAATGGACTGTATGACCTGAGATATCAACTTCTTTGTCTTACAGAACTGAGTGATATAAAAGATGTCAAACATCTCAGATTCATGTGGGGAGTGAGGTTAAGATTTTTCCATTAGGTTTGCATTCAGTACTATGGAGCAAATTTGAAATTTATACTTCTTTCAATGCCAATGCACTGTGAGCACTGAGAAATCAACTTTTTCATCTTGAATAGCAAAGTGATATAACAGCACCTAGACAACTCAGAATCATTTGGAGAGTTATATTAAGATGTTTCCATAAGGTTTGCATTCAGTGCTATTGAGTGAAATTGAAATACATACTTTTTTAATGCCAAAGCACTGTGTGCACTACGAAATCAACTTTTTTATCTTGAATTGCAAAGTGATATAACAGGTGTCAAACAGCTCAGAATCATGTGGGTAGTTATGTTAAGATGTTTCAAACAGATTTGCAGTAAGTACCTTTGAGTAAAATTGAAATGTATACTTCTTTCAATGCCAAAGCAGCGTGTGCACTGAGAAATCAACTTTCTTATCTTGAATAGCAAAGTAATATAACAGCTCCTAGACAACCCAGATTCATGTGGGGAATTATATTAAGATGTTTCCATAAGGATTGCTTTCAATACTCTTGAGTAAAATTGAAATACATACATCTTTTAATGCCAAAGCACTCTATTCACTGAGAAATTACCATTATATCTTGAATACCTAAGTGATATAACAGGTGTCAAACATCTCAGAATCATGTTGGGAGTGAGGTTAAGATGTTTCCATCATGTTTTCATTCAGTACTATTGAGTAAAATTGAAATACATACTTCTTTTAATTCCAAAGCACTGTAAGCCCTGAGAAATCAACTTTTCTATCTTGAAGAACTGAGTGTCAAACAGGTGTCAAACATCTCAGAATCATGTGGGGAGTTATGTTGAGATGTTTCCATAAGGTTTGCCTGCAGTACTATTGAGTAAAATTGCAGTACATACTTCTTTTAATGCAAAGCACTGTATGCAATGAGAAAACAACTTTTTTATCTTGAACAGCTAAGTGATATAGCAGGTGTCAAACAGCTCAGAATCATGTGGGGAGTTATGTTCAGATGTTTCCATCAGGTTTGCAGTCAGTACCTTCGAGGAAAATTGAAATGTATACTTCTTTCAAAGCCAAAGCACTGTATGCACTGAGCAATCAACTTTTTTTATCTTGAATAGCAAAGTGATATAACAGCTCTTAGGCAACTCAGAATCATACGGGGAGTTATATTAAGATGTTTCCATAAGGATTGCATTCAGTACTATTCAGTGAAATTGAAATACATAGTTCTTTTAATGCCAAAGCACTCTATGCACTGTGAAATTAACTGTTTTATCTTGAATACCTAAGTGATATCACAGGTGTCAAACATCTCAGAATCATGTGTTGAGTTATATTAAGATGTTTCCATAAGGATTGCATTCAGTAGTATTGTGTGAAATTGAAAGGCATACTTTTTTTAATGCCAAAGCACTGTATCCACTGAGAAATCAACTTTTTTTTTATCTTGAATAGCTAAATGATACAACGGGTGTCAAACATCTCAGAATCATGTGGGGAGTTACATTAAGATGTTTCCATAAGGTTTGCAGTCTGTACCTTTGAATAAAATTGAAAAGTATACTTCTTTCAATGCCAATGCACTGTATGCCCTGAGATATCAGCTTCTTTATCTTGTACAATTGAGTGATATAACAGATGTCAAGTATCTCAGATTTATGTGGGGAGTGATGTTAATATTTTTACATCAGGTGTGCATTCAGTACTATGAAGCAAAATTGAAATGTATACTTCTTTCAATGCCAATGCACTGCGAGCACATAGAAATCAACTTTTTCAACTTGAATAGCTAAGTGATATAACATGTGTCAAACATATCAGAATCATGTGGGGATTAAGTTAAAATGTTTCCATCATGTTTTCATTCAGTACTATTCAGTAAAATTTTAATACATACTTCTTTCAATGCCAAAGCACTGTAAGACCTGAGAAATCAACTTTACTATCTTGAAGAACTGAGTGATATAACAGGTGTCAAACATCTCAGAATTATGTGCAGAGTGATGTTAAGATGTTTCCATCAGGTTTGCAGTCAATACCTTTGAGTAAAATTGAAATGTATACTTTTTTCAATGCCAATGCAATGTGTGCACTGACAAATTAACTTTTTTTATCTTGAATAACAAAGTGATATAACAGCTCCTAGACAACTCAGAATAATGTGGGGAGTTATATTAAGATGTTTCCATAAGGTTTGCATGCAGTACTATTGAGTAAAATTGCAATACATACCTCTTTTAATGGCAAAGCTCTGTAAGCAGTGAGAAATCAACTTTGTTATCTTGAATAGCTAAGTGGTAGAACAGGTGTCAAACATCTCAGAATCATGTAGGGAGTGAAGTTAGGATGTTTCCATCATGTTTGCAGTCAGTACCTTTGAGTAAATTTGAAATGTATACTTCTTTCAAAGCCAATGCACTGTATGCACTGAGAAATCAACTTTACTATCTTGAATACCTAAGTGATATAACACGTGTCAAACATCTCAGAATCCTGTGGGGAGTGATGTTAAGATGTTTCCATCCTGTTTTCATTCAGTACTATTGAGTAAAATGGAAATACATGCTTCGTTCAATGCCAAAGCAGTGTAAGCCCAGAGAAATCAACTTTTCTATCTCGAACAGCTAAGTGATATAACAGGTGTCAAACATCTCAGAATCATGTGGGGAGTTATATTATGATCTTTCCATAAGGTTTGCATGCAGTACTATTGAGTAAAATTGCAATACATACTTCTTTTAATGGCGAAGCACTGGAGGCAGTGAGAAATCAACTTTTTTATCTTGAATAGCAGAGTGACATAACAGGTGTCAAACAGCTCAGAATCATGTGGGGAGTTATGTTAAGATGTTTCCATCAGGTTTGCGTTAATACCTTTGAGTAAAATTGAAATGTATACTTCTTTTAATGCCAATGCACTGTCTGCCCTGAGAAATCAACTTTTTTATCTTGAATAGCAAAGTGATATAACAGGTGTCAAACATCTCAGAATCATGTGGGGAGTTATATTAAGATGTTTCTATAAGGTTTGCATGCAGTACTATTGAGTAAAATTGCAATACATACTTCTTTTAATGCCAAAGCACTGTATCCACTGAGAAATCAACTTTCTTATCTTGAATAGCAAAGTGATATAACAGATGCCAAGCAGCTCAGAATCATGTGGGGAGTTATATTAAGATGTTTCCATCAGGTTTGCAGTCAGTACCTCTGCGTAAAATTGAAATGTATCCCTCTTTCAATGCCAATGCACTGTATGTCCAGAGATATCAACTTCTTTGTCTTGAAGAACTGAGTGATATAACAGATGTCATACATCTCAGATTCATGTGGAGAGTGATTTTTAAGATTTCACCATCAGGTTTGCATGCAGCAATATTGAGTAAAATTGCAATACATACTTCTTTTAATGACAAAGCACTGTATGCAGTGAGAAATCAACTTTTTTACCTTGAACCGCTAAGTGATATAACAGGTGGCAAACAGCTCAGAATCATGTGGGTAGTTATGTTAAGATGTTTCCATCAGGTTTGCAGTCAGTAACTTTGAGTAAAATTGAAATGTATACTTCTTTCAATGCCAATGGACTGTATGACCTGAGATATCAACTTCTTTGTCTTACAGAACTGAGTGATATAAAAGATGTCAAACATCTCAGATTCATGTGGGGAGTGAGGTTAAGATTTTTCCATTAGGTTTGCATTCAGTACTATGGAGCAAATTTGAAATTTATACTTCTTTCAATGCCAATGCACTGTGAGCACTGAGAAATCAACTTTTTCATCTTGAATAGCAAAGTGATATAACAGCACCTAGACAACTCAGAATCATTTGGAGAGTTATATTAAGATGTTTCCATAAGGTTTGCATTCAGTGCTATTGAGTGAAATTGAAATACATACTTTTTTAATGCCAAAGCAATGTGTGCACTACGAAATCAACTTTTTTATCTTGAATTGCAAAGTGATATAACAGGTGTCAAACAGCTCAGAATCATGTGGGTAGTTATGTTAAGATGTTTCAAACAGATTTGCAGTAAGTACCTTTGAGTAAAATTGAAATGTATACTTCTTTCAATGCCAAAGCAGCGTGTGCACTGAGAAATCAACTTTCTTATCTTGAATAGCAAAGTAATATAACAGCTCCTAGACAACCCAGATTCATGTGGGGAATTATATTAAGATGTTTCCATAAGGATTGCTTTCAATACTCTTGAGTAAAATTGAAATACATACATCTTTTAATGCCAAAGCACTCTATTCACTGAGAAATTACCATTATATCTTGAATACCTAAGTGATATAACAGGTGTCAAACATCTCAGAATCATGTTGGGAGTGAGGTTAAGATGTTTCCATCATGTTTTCATTCAGTACTATTGAGTAAAATTGAAATACATACTTCTTTTAATTCCAAAGCACTGTAAGCCCTGAGAAATCAACTTTTCTATCTTGAAGAACTGAGTGTCAAACAGGTGTCAAACATCTCAGAATCATGTGGGGAGTTATGTTGAGATGTTTCCATAAGGTTTGCCTGCAGTACTATTGAGTAAAATTGCAGTACATACTTCTTTTAATGCAAAGCACTGTATGCAATGAGAAAACAACTTTTTTATCTTGAACAGCTAAGTGATATAGCAGGTGTCAAACAGCTCAGAATCATGTGGGGAGTTATGTTCAGATGTTTCCATCAGGTTTGCAGTCAGTACCTTCGAGGAAAATTGAAATGTATACTTCTTTCAAAGCCAAAGCACTGTATGCACTGAGCAATCAACTTTTTTTATCTTGAATAGCAAAGTGATATAACAGCTCTTAGGCAACTCAGAATCATACGGGGAGTTATATTAAGATGTTTCCATAAGGATTGCATTCAGTACTATTCAGTGAAATTGAAATACATAGTTCTTTTAATGCCAAAGCACTCTATGCACTGTGAAATTAACTGTTTTATCTTGAATACCTAAGTGATATCACAGGTGTCAAACATCTCAGAATCATGTGTTGAGTTATATTAAGATGTTTCCATAAGGATTGCATTCAGTAGTATTGTGTGAAATTGAAAGGCATACTTTTTTTAATGCCAAAGCACTGTATCCACTGAGTAATCAACTTTTTTTCTCTTGAATAGCTAAGTGATATAACACGTGTCAAACAGCTCAGATTCATGCGGGTAGTTATGTTAAGATGTTTCTATCAGGTTTGCAGTCTGTACCGTTGAGTAAAATTCAAATGTATACTTCTTTCAATGCCAAAGCACAGTATTCACTGAGAAAGCAACTTTTTTATCTTGAATAGCAAAGTGATATAGCAGTTGTCAAACAGCTCAGAATCATGTGGGGAGTTATGTTAAGATTTTTCGATCAGGTTTGCATTCAGTACTATGGAATAAAAATTGAAATGTATACTTCTTTCAATGCCAAAGCAGCGTGTGCACTGAGAAATCAACTTTCTTATCTTGAATAGCAAAGTAATATAACAGCTCCTAGACAACCCAGATTCATGTGGGGAATTATATTAAGATGTTTCCATAAGGATTGCTTTCAATACTCTTGAGTAAAATTGAAATACATACGTCTTTTAATGCCAAAGCGCTCTATTCACTGAGAAATTACCTTTATATCTTGAATACCTAAGTGATATAACAGGTGTCAAACATCTCAGAATCATGTTGGGAGTGAGGTTAAGATGTTTCCATCATGTTTTCATTCAGTACTATTGAGTAAAATTGAAATACATACTTCTTTTAATTCCAAAGCACTGTAAGCCCTGAGAAATCAACTTTTCTATCTTGAAGAACTGAGTGTCAAACAGGTGTCAAACATCTCAGAATCATGTGGGGAGTTATGTTGAGATGTTTCCATAAGGTTTGCCTGCAGTACTATTGAGTAAAATTGCAGTACATACTTCTTTTAATGCAAAGCACTGTATGCAGTGAGAAAGCAACTTTTTTATCTTGAATAGCAAAGTGATATAGCAGTTGTCAAACAGCTCAGAATCATGTGGGGAGTTATGTTAAGATTTTCTGATCAGGTTTGCATTCAGTACTATGGAATAAAAATTGAAATGTATACTTCTTTCAATGCATATGCACTGTGAGCACTTTTTCACCTTGAATAGCAAAGTGATATAACAGCTCCTAGACAACTCAGAATCATGTGGGGAGTTATATTAAGATGTTTCCATAAGGATTGCATTCAATACTATTGAGTGAAATTGAAATACATTCTTCTTTTAATGCCAAAGCACAGTATCCACTGAGAAAGCAACTTTTTTAACTTGAATAGCTAAATGATATAACAGGTGTCAAACATCTCAGGATCATGTGGGGATGATGTTAAGATGTTTCCATTATGTTTTCATTCAGTACTATTGAGCAAAATTGAAATACATACTTCTTTCAATGACAAAGCACTGTCAGCCCTGAGAAATCAACTTTTTTATCTGGAATAACATAGTGATATAACAGCTCCTAGACAACTCAGAATTATTTGGGGAGTTATATTAAGATGTTTCCATAAGGATTGCATTCAGTACTATTGAGTGAAATTGAAATACATACTTCTTTTAATGTCAAAGCAATGTATCGACTGAGAAATCAACTTTTTTATCTTGAATAGCTAAGTGATATATCAGGTGTCAATCATCTCAGAATCATGCGGGGAGTTATATTAACATGTTTCCAAAGGTTTGCCTGCAGTACTAATGAATAAAACTGAAATACATACTTCTTTTAATGCAAAAGCATTGATAAATCAACTTTTTCATCTTGAACAGGAAAGTGATATAACAGCTCCTAGACAACTCAGAATCGTGTGGAGAGTTATATTGATGTGTTTCCATAAGGGTTGCATTCAGTACTATTGAGTAAAATTGAAATGTATACTTCTTTCAATGCCAAAGCTCTGTAGCCCTGAGAAAACAACTTTTCTATCTTGAAAAATTGAGTGATATAACAGGTGTCAAACATCTCAGAATCATGTTGGGATTATGTTACGATGTTTCCATCAGGCTTGCAGTCAGTACCTTTCAGAAAAATTTGAAGTGTATACTTCTTTCAATGCCAATGCACTGTATGCACTCAGAAATCACCTTTTTTATCTTGAACAGCAAAGTGATATAACAGCTCCTAGACAATTCAGAATCATGTTGGGAGTTATTTTAAGATGTTTCCATAAGGTTTGCATGCAATACTATTGAGCAAAATTGCAATAAATACTTCTTTTAATGGTAAATCTCTGTATGCAGTGAGAAATCAACCTTTTTATCTTGAACAGCTAAGTGATATAACAGGTGTCAAACAGCTCAGAATCATGTGGGTAGTTATGTTAAGATGTTTCCATCAGGATTGCAGTCAGTACGTTTGGGTAAAATTGAAATGTATACTTATTTCAATGCCAATGCTCTGTGAGCACTGAGAAATCAACTTTTTCTCTTGAATAGCAAAGTGATATAACAGCTCCTAGACAACTCAGAATCGTGTGGGGAGTTATATTAAGATATTTCCATAAGGATTGCATTCAGTACTATTGAGTGAAATTCAAATACCTACTTCTTTTAATGCTAAAGCACTGTATCCACTGAGAAATCAACTTTTTTTTTATCTTGAATAGCTAAATGATACAACGGGTGTCAAACATCTCAGAATCATGTGGGGAGTTACATTAAGATGTTTCCATAAGGTTTGCAGTCTGTACCTTTGAATAAAATTGAAAAGTATACTTCTTTCAATGCCAATGCACTGTATGCCCTGAGATATCAGCTTCTTTATCTTGTACAATTGAGTGATATAATAGATGTCAAGTATCTCAGATTTATGTGGGGAGTGATGTTAATATTTTTACATCAGGTGTGCATTCAGTACTATGAAGCAAAATTGAAATGTATACTTCTTTCAATGCCAATGCACTGCGAGCACATAGAAATCAACTTTTTCAACTTGAATAGCTAAGTGATATAACATGTGTCAAACATATCAGAATCATGTGGGGATTAAGTTAAAATGTTTCCATCATGTTTTCATTCAGTACTATTCAGTAAAATTTTAATACATACTTCTTTCAATGCCAAAGCACTGTAAGACCTGAGAAATCAACTTTACTATCTTGAAGAACTGAGTGATATAACAGGTGTCAAACATCTCAGAATTATGTGCAGAGTGATGTTAAGATGTTTCCATCAGGTTTGCAGTCAATACCTTTGAGTAAAATTGAAATGTATACTTTTTTCAATGCCAATGCAATGTGTGCACTGACAAATTAACTTTTTTTATCTTGAATAACAAAGTGATATAACAGCTCCTAGACAACTCAGAATAATGTGGGGAGTTATATTAAGATGTTTCCATAAGGTTTGCATGCAGTACTATTGAGTAAAATTGCAATACATACCTCTTTTAATGGCAAAGCTCTGTAAGCAGTGAGAAATCAACTTTGTTATCTTGAATAGCTAAGTGGTATAACAGGTGTCAAACATCTCAGAATCATGTAGGGAGTGAAGTTAGGATGCTTCCATCATGTTTGCAGTCAGTACCTTTGAGTAAATTTGAAATGTATACTTCTTTCAAAGCCAATGCACTGTATGCACTGAGAAATCAACTTTACTATCTTGAATACCTAAGTGATATAACACGTGTCAAACATCTCAGAATCCTGTGGGGAGTGATGTTAAGATGTTTCCATCCTGTTTTCATTCAGTACTATTGAGTAAAATGGAAATACATGCTTCGTTCAATGCCAAAGCAGTGTAAGCCCAGAGAAATCAACTTTTCTATCTCGAACAGCTAAGTGATATAACAGGTGTCAAACATCTCAGAATCATGTGGGGAGTTATATTATGATCTTTCCATAAGGTTTGCATGCAGTACTATTGAGTAAAATTGCAATACATACTTCTTTTAATGGCGAAGCACTGGAGGCAGTGAGAAATCAACTTTTTTATCTTGAATAGCAGAGTGACATAACAGGTGTCAAACAGCTCAGAATCATGTGGGGAGTTATGTTAAGATGTTTCCATCAGGTTTGCGTTAATACCTTTGAGTAAAATTGAAATGTATACTTCTTTTAATGCCAATGCACTGTCTGCCCTGAGAAATCAACTTTTTTATCTTGAATAGCTAAGTGGTATAACAGGTGTCAAACATCTCAGAATCATGTAGGGAGTGAAGTTAGGATGTTTCCATCATGTTTGCAGTCAGTACCTTTGAGTAAATTTGAAATGTATACTTCTTTCAAAGCCAATGCACTGTATGCACTGAGAAATCAACTTTACTATCTTGAATACCTAAGTGATATAACACGTGTCAAACATCTCAGAATCCTGTGGGGAGTGATGTTAAGATGTTTCCATCCTGTTTTCATTCAGTACTATTGAGTAAAATGGAAATACATGCTTCGTTCAATGCCAAAGCAGTGTAAGCCCAGAGAAATCAACTTTTCTATCTCGAACAGCTAAGTGATATAACAGGTGTCAAACATCTCAGAATCATGTGGGGAGTTATATTATGATCTTTCCATAAGGTTTGCATGCAGTACTATTGAGTAAAATTGCAATACATACTTCTTTTAATGGCGAAGCACTGGAGGCAGTGAGAAATCAACTTTTTTATCTTGAATAGCAGAGTGACATAACAGGTGTCAAACAGCTCAGAATCATGTGGGGAGTTATGTTAAGATGTTTCCATCAGGTTTGCGTTAATACCTTTGAGTAAAATTGAAATGTATACTTCTTTTAATGCCAATGCACTGTCTGCCCTGAGAAATCAACTTTTTTATCTTGAATAGCAAAGTGATATAACAGGTGTCAAACATCTCAGAATCATGTGGGGAGTTATATTAAGATGTTTCTATAAGGTTTGCATGCAGTACTATTGAGTAAAATTGCAATACATACTTCTTTTAATGCCAAAGCACTGTATCCACTGAGAAATCAACTTTCTTATCTTGAATAGCAAAGTGATATAACAGATGCCAAGCAGCTCAGAATCATGTGGGGAGTTATATTAAGATGTTTCCATCAGGTTTGCAGTCAGTACCTCTGCGTAAAATTGAAATGTATCCCTCTTTCAATGCCAATGCACTGTATGTCCAGAGATATCAACTTCTTTGTCTTGAAGAACTGAGTGATATAACAGATGTCATACATCTCAGATTCATGTGGAGAGTGATGTTTAAGATTTCACCATCAGGTTTGCATGCAGCAATATTGAGTAAAATTGCAATACATACTTCTTTTAATGACAAAGCACTGTATGCAGTGAGAAATCAACTTTTTTACCTTGAACCGCTAAGTGATATAACAGGTGGCAAACAGCTCAGAATCATGTGGGTAGTTATGTTAAGATGTTTCCATCAGGTTTGCAGTCAGTAACTTTGAGTAAAATTGAAATGTATACTTCTTTCAATGCCAATGGACTGTATGACCTGAGATATCAACTTCTTTGTCTTACAGAACTGAGTGATATAAAAGATGTCAAACATCTCAGATTCATGTGGGGAGTGAGGTTAAGATTTTTCCATTAGGTTTGCATTCAGTACTATGGAGCAAATTTGAAATTTATACTTCTTTCAATGCCAATGCACTGTGAGCACTGAGAAATCAACTTTTTCATCTTGAATAGCAAAGTGATATAACAGCACCTAGACAACTCAGAATCATTTGGAGAGTTATATTAAGATGTTTCCATAAGGTTTGCATTCAGTGCTATTGAGTGAAATTGAAATACATACTTTTTTAATGCCAAAGCAATGTGTGCACTACGAAATCAACTTTTTTATCTAGAATTGCAAAGTGATATAACAGGTGTCAAACAGCTCAGAATCATGTGGGGAGTTATAATATATTTCCATCAGGTTTGTGGTCAGTGCCTTCGATTAAAATTGAAATGTATACTTCTTTCAATGCCAATGCACTGTATGCACTGAGAAATCAACTTTTTTATCTTGAATACCAAACTGATATAAGAGCTCCTAGATAACTCAGAATCATGTGGGAGTTATATTAAGATGTTCCATAAGGATTGCATTCAGTACTATTGAGTAAAATTAAAATGCATACTTCTTTTAATGCCAAACACTCTCTGCACTGAGAAATTAACTTTTTTATCTTGAATAGCTAAGTGGTATAACAGGTGTCAAACATCTCAGAATCATGTAGGGAGTGAAGTTAGGATGTTTCCATCATGTTTTGATTCAGTACTATTGAGTAAAATTGAAATACATACTTCTTTCAATGCCAACGCTCTGTATGCACTGAGATATCAACTTTTTTATCTTGAACAGCAAAGTGCTATAACAGCTCCTAGACAACTAGAATCATGTGGGGAATTATATTAAGATGTTTCCATAAGGATTGCATTCAGTACTGTTGAGTAAAATTGAGATGTATACTTCTTTCAATGCCAATGCACTGTATGCATTGAGAAATCAACTTTCTTATCCTGAAGAGCAATGTGATATACCAGGTGTCAAACAGCTCAGAATCATGTGCGGAATTATATTAAGGTGTTTCCATCTGATTCGCACCCTGAACTTTGGTGGAAAATTGAAATGTATACTACTTTAATGTCAGAGCATTGTATGCAATGAGATAGCAACTTTTTTGTCTTAATCAGCAGAGCCATGAAACAACTTTCAAACTACTCATAATCATGTGGGAAGTTAACCTAAGGTGTTTCCATTAGGTTTGCTGTAAGTACTTTGGTGTAAAATTGAAATGTATACCATCTGTATTGTCAAAGCTTTGCATGCACTGTGAAAACAACCTTTTTGTCTTGATGTGCAGCGGCATGAAACAACTTTCAAACAACTCAGAAACATGTGGGAAGTTAACTGAAAATGTTTCCATCTGATTTGCACTCTGCACTTTGGTGCAAAATTGAAATGTATACTACTTTAATGTCAAAGCATTGTATGCACTGAGAAAACAACTTCTTTGTTTCGATATGCAGAGGCATGAAACAACTTTCAAACAACTCAGAAACGTGGGAAGTTAACTAAAAATGTTTCCATCAGGTTTGCAGTAAGTACTTTGGTGTAAAATTTAAATGTATACTACTTTTATTGTCAAAGCATTGTATGCACTGAGAAAACAACTTCTTTGTTTTGATATGCAGAGGCATGAAACAACTTTCAAACAACTCAGAAACGTGGGAAGTTAACTAAAAATGTTTCCATCAGGTTTGCAGTAAGTACTTTGGTGTAAAATTTAAATGTATACTACTTTTATTGTCAAAGCATTGTATGCACTGAGAAATCAACTTTTTTGTCTTGATCTGCAGAGGCATGAAACAACGTTCAAACAACTCAGAATCATGTGGGAAGTTCACTTAAAATGTTTCCATCAGGTTTGCACTCTGCACTTTGGTGGAAAATTGAAATGTATACTATTTGTATTGTCAAAGCATTGTATGCATGAGAAAACAACTTTTTTGTCTTGAACAGCAAAGTGATATAGCAGGTGTCAAACAGCTCAGAATGATGTGGGGAATTATATTAAGATGTTTCCATAAGGATTGCATTCAGTAGTATTGAGTAAAATTGAAATACATAATTCTTTTAATGCCAAAGCACTGTATGCACTGATAAATTAACTTTTTTTTTATCTTGAATAGCTAAGTGATATAACAGGTGCCAAACAGCTCAGAATCATGCGAGGAGTTATGTTAAGATGTTTCCATCAGGTTTGCAGTCAGTATCTTTGAGTAAAATTGAAATGTATACTTCTCTCAATGCCAATGCACTGTATGCACTGAGAAATCAACTTTTTTCTCGTGAATAGGAAGGTGATATAGTAGGTGTGAAACTGCTCAGAATCATGTGGGGAATTATATTAAGATGTTTCCATCTGATTTGCACTCTGCACTTTGGTTGAAAATTGATATGAACACTACTTCAATGTCAGAGCTTTGTATCCACTGAGAAAGCAACTTTTTTCTCTTGATGAGCAGAGGCATAAAACAACTTTCAAACATCTCAGAATCATGTGTGAAGTTAACTTGAAATGTTTCCATCAGGATTGCACTCTGCCCTTCGGTGGAAAATTGAAATGTATACAACTTTAATGTCAGAGCTTTGTATGCTCTAAGATAGCAACTTTTTTGCCTTAATGAGCAGAGCCATGAAACCAGTTTCAGACAAGTCAGAATCATGTGGGAGTTAACTTAAAATGTTTCCGTCAGTTTGCAGTAAGTACATTGGTGTAAAATTGAAATGTATGCTATTAGTATTGTCACAGCATTGTATGCATTGAGATAACAACTTTTTTGTCCTGATGTGTACAGGCATGAAACAACTTTCAAACTACTCATAATCATGTGGAAAGTTAACCTAAGGTGTTTCCATTAGGTTTGCAGTAAGTACTTTGGTGTAAAATTGAAATGTGTACTATTTGTATTGTCAAAGCATTGTATGCACTGAGAAAACAACATTTTTGTTTTGATGTGCAGAGGCATGAAACAACTTTCAAACTACTCAGAAACATGTGGGAAGTTAATTTCAAATGTTTCCATCAGGTTTGCACTCTGCACTTTGGTGGAAAATTGAAATGTATACATTTTTAATTTCAGAGCATTGTATGCACTAAGATAGCAACTTTTTTGTCTTGAATAACAAAGTGATATAGCAAGTGTGAAACATCTCAGAATCATGTGGGGATTATATTAATATGTTTCCATAAGGATTGCATTCAGTACTATTGAGTAAAATTGAAATACATACTTCTTTCAATGCCAATGCACTGTATTCACTGAGAAAGCAACTTTTTGTCTTGATGAGCAGAGGCATGAAACAACTTTCAGACATCTCAGAATCATTTGGGAAGTTAATGTAAGGTGTTTCCATTAGGTTTACAGTAAGTACATTGGTGTAAAATTGAAATGTATACAATTTGTATTGTCAAAGCATAGTATGCACTGATAAATCAACTTTTTTGTCTTTATGTGCAGAGGCATGACACAACTTTCAGACAACTCAGAATAATGTGGGAAGTTTACTTAAAAGGTTTCCATCAGGTTTGCACTCTGCACTTTGGTGGAAAATTGAAATGTATACTACTTTAATGTCAGAGCATTGTATGCACTGAGATAGCAACTTTTTTGTCTTGATTAGCAGAGCCATGAAACAACTTTCAACCTACTCATAATCATGTTGGAAGGTAACCTATGGTGTTTCCATTAGGTTTGCAGTAAGTATTTTGGTGTAAAATTGAAATGTATACCATCTGTATTGTCAAAGCGTTGTATGCACTGAGAAAACAACTTTTTTGTCATGATGTGCAGAGGCATGAAACAACTTTCAAACAACTCAGAAACATGTGGGAAGTTAACTGAAAATGTTTCCATCTGATTTGCACGCTGTACTTTGGTGGAAAATTGAATTGTATACTACTTTAATGTCAGAGCTTTGTATGCACTGAGAAAGCAAGTTTTTTCTCTTGAGGAGCAGAGGCATGAAACAACTTTCAAACAACTCATAAACATGTGGGAAGTTAACCTAAGGTGTTTCCATTACCTTCAGTAAGTACTTTGTTGTAAAATTCACATGTATACTATTTGTATTGTCAAGGCATTGTATGCACCGAGAGAACAACTTTTTTGTTTTGATGTGCAGAAGCATGAAACAACCTTCAAACAACTCAGAAACATGTGGGAAGTTAACCTAAGGTGTTTCCATTAGGTTTGCAGTAAGTACTTTGGTGTAAAAGTGAAATGTATACTACTTTTATTGTCAAACTATTGTATACACTGAGAAAGCAACTTTTTTATCTTGATGAGCAGAGGCATGAAACAACTTCCAGACAACTCAGAATCATGTGGGAAGTTAACTTCAGGTTTGCACTCTGCACTTTGGTGGAAAATTGAAATGTATACAACTTTAAAGTCAGAGCATTGCATGCACTAAGATAGCAACTTTTTTGTCCTAATGTGCAGTGCCATGAAACAACTTTCAGACAACTGAGAATCATGTGGGAAGTTAACCTATGGTGTTTCCATTAGGTTTGCAGTAAGTACTTTGGTGTAAAATTGAAATGTATACTACTTTTATTGTCAAAGCACTGTATGCACTGAGAAATCAACTTTTTTATCTTGAATAGCAAAGTGATATAGCAGGTGTCTAACAGCTCATAATCATGTGGGGAATTATATTAAGATGTTTCCATCAGGTTTGCCGTCAGTACCTTTGAGTAAAATTGAAATCTTTACTTCTTTCAATGCCAAAGCACTGTATGCACTGAGAAATCAACTTTTTTTATCTTGAACAAAAAAGTGATATAACAGCACCTATACAACTCAGAATTATGTGGGGAATTATATTAAGATGTTTCCATAAGGATTGAATTCACTACTATTGAGTAAAATTGAAATACATCCTTCATTTAATGCCAAAACACTCTATGCACTGAGAAATTAACTTTTTTATCTTGAAAAGCTTAGTGATATTACAGGATTCAAACAGCTCAGAATCATCTGGGGAGTTATGTTAAGATGTTTCCATCAGGTTTGCAATCAGTACCTTTGAGTAAAATTGAAAAGTATACTTCTTTCAATGCCAATGCACTCTATGCTCTGAGAAATCAACTTTTTTTATCGGGAATGGCAAAGTGATATAGCAGGTGTCAAACAGCTCAGAATCATGTTGGGAATTATATAAAGATCTTACCGTCTGATTTGCACTCTGCACTTTGGTGGAAAATTGAAATGTATACTACTTTAATGTCAGAGCTTGGTAGGCACTGAGAAAGCAACTTATTTCCCTTGATGAGCAGAGGCATGAAACAACTTTTAAACATCTCAGAATCATGTGTTAAGTTACCCTAAGGTGTTTTCATAATGTTTGCAGTCAGTACTTTGGAGTACATTTGAAATGCATACTACTTTTGGTATGTGGGAAGTTAACTTAAAATGTTTCCATCAGGTTTGCAGTAAGTACTTTGGTGGAAAATTGAAATGTACACTACTTTAACGTCAGAACATTGTATGCACTGAGATAGCAACTTTTTTGTCTTGATCATCAGAGTCATGAAACAACTTTCAACCTACTCATAATCATCTGGGAAGTTAACCTAAGGTGTTTCCATTAGGTTTGCAGTAAGTACTTTGGTGTAAAATTGAAATGTATACCATGTGTATTGTCAAAGTTTTGTATGCACTGAGAAAACAACCTTTTTGTCTTGATGTGCAGCGGCATGAAACAACTTTCAAACAACTCAGAAATATGTGGAAAGTTAACTGAAAATGTTTCAATCTGATTTGCACTCTGCACTTTGGTGGAAAATTGAAAGGTATACTACTTTAATGTCAGAGCTTTGTATGCACTGAGAAAACAACTTTTTTGTCTTGATGTACAGAGGCATGAAACAACTTTCAAACAACTCATGAACACGTGGGAAATTAACTGAAAATGTTTCCATCAGGTTTGCACTCTGCACTTACGTTGAAAATTGAAATCTATACCACTTTAATGTCAGAGCATTGTATGAACTGAGATAGCAACTTTTTTGTCGTAATCAGCAGAGGCATGAAACAACGTTCAAACTACTCATAATCATGTGGGAAGTTAACCTAAGGTGTTTCCCTCAGGTTTGCACTATGCACTTTGGTGGAAAATTGAAATGTATACTACTTTAATGTCAGAACATTGTATGCACTGAGAAAACAACTTTTTTGTCTTAATGTGTAGAGGCATAAAACAACTTTAACATTCCTCATAATCATGTGGGAAGTTAACCTAAGGTGTTTCCATTAGGTTTGCTGTAAGTACTTTGGTGTAAAATTGAAACGTATGCTATTAGTATTGTCAAAGCATTGTATGCACTGAGATAACAACTTTTTTGTCCTGATGTGTACAGGCATGAAACAACTTTCAAGCTACTCATAATCATGTGGAAAGTTAACCTAAGGTGTTTCCATTAGGTTGCAGTAAGTACTTTGGTGGAAAATTGAAATGTATACTATTTGTATTGCCAAAGCATTGTATGCATTGAGAAAACAACTTTATTGTCTTGCTGTTCAGCGGCATGAAACAATTTTCAAACCATTCGGAATCATGTGGGAAGTTAACTTAAAATGTTTCCATCAGGTTTGCACTATGCACTTTGCAGGAAAAATTGCAATGTATACTACTTTAATGTCAGAACATTGTATGCACTGAGATAACAACTTTTTTGTCTTGATGTGTAGAGGCATGAAGCAACTTTGAAACTCCTCATAATCATGTGGGAAGTTAACCAAAGGTGTTTCCATTAGGTTTGCAGTCAGGACTTTTGAGTACAATTGAAATGTATACTACTTTTATGTCAAAGCTTTGTATTCACTGAGAAATCAACTTTTTTGTCTTTATGTGCAGAGGCATGAGACAACTTTCAGACATCTCAGAAGCATGTGGGAAGATAACTTAAAGTGTTTCCATTAGGTTTGCAGGAAGTGCTTTGGTGTAAAATTGAAATGTATAGTATTAGTATTATCAAAGCATTGTATGCACTGATATAAAAACTTTTTTGTCTTGCTGTTCAGAGGCATGAAACAACGTTCAAATGATTCAGAATCATGTGGGAAGTTAACATAAAATGTTTCCATCAGATTGCACAATGCACTTTGCTGGAAAATTGAAATGTATGCTACTTTAATGTCAAATCATTCCATGCACTTGGAAAACAACTTTTTTGCCTTGCTGTTCAGAGGCATGAAACAGCTTTCAAACTACTCATAATCATGTGGGAAGTTAACCTGAGATGTTTCCATTAGGTTTGCAGTAAGTACTTTGGTGTAAAATTGAAATTTAGACTATATGTATTGTCAAAGCATTGTATTCACTGAGAAATCATCTTTTTTGTCTTGCTGTTCAGAGGCATGAAACAACTTTCAAACCATTCAGAATCATGTGGGAAGTTAACCTGCAATGTTTCCATCAGGTTTGCACTATGCACTTTGGTGGAAAATTGCAATGTATACTACTTTAATGTCAGAACATTGTATGCACTGAGAAAACAACTTTTTCCTCTTGATGGGCAGAGGCATGAAATAACTTTCAGATATCTCATAATCATCGGGGAAGTTAACCTAAGGTGTTTCCATTAGGTTTGCAGAAAGTACTTTGGTGTAAAATTGAAATGTATGCTATTAGTATTGTCAAAGCATTGTATGCACTGAGATAACAACTTTTTTGTCTTCCTGTTCAGAGGCATGAAACATCTTTCAAACCATTCAGAATCAGGTGAGAAGTTAACATACAATGTTTCCATCAGATGGCACTATGCACTTTGATGGAAAATTGAAATGTATACTACTTTAATGTCAAAGCATTACATGCACTGAGAAAATAACTTTTTTGTCTTGCTGTACAGAGGCATGAAACAACTTTCAAAATATTCAGAATCATGTGGGAAGTTAACTTAAAATGTGTCGATCAGGTTTGCTGTAAGTACTTTGGTGTAAAATTGAAATGTATACTGTATGTATTGTCAAAGCATTGTATTCACTGAGAAATCAACTTTTTTGTCTTTATGTGCAGAGGCATGAAACAACTTTCTGACATCTCAGAATCATGTGGGAAGTTAACCTGAGGTATTTCCATTAGATTTGCTCTAAGTACTTTGGTGTAAAATTGAAACGTATCCTATTAGTACTGTCAAAGCATTGTATGCACTGAGATAACAACTTTTTTGTCCTGATGTGTAGAGGCATGAAATAACTTTCAAACTACTCATAATCATGTGGAACGTTAACCTAGGGTGTTTCCATTAGGTTTGCAGTAAGTACTTTGGTGTAAAATTGAAATGTTTACTATTTGTATTGTCAAAGCTTTGCATGCACTTAGAAAACAACTTTTTTTTCTTGCTGTACAGAGGCATGTAACAACTTTCAGACACCCCAGAATCATCTGGGAAGTTAACCTAAGGTGTTTCCATTAGGTTTGCAGTCAGGACTTTTGAGTACAATTGAAATGTATACTACTTTTATGTCAAAGCTTTGTATTTACTGAGAAATCAACTTTTTTGTCTTTATGTGCAGAGGCATGAAACAACTTTCAAACTACTCATAATCATGTGGGAAGTTAACATAAGGTGTTTCCATTAGGTTTGCAGTAATTAATTTGGTGTAAAATTGGAATGTATACTATATCTATTGTCAAAGCATTGTATTCACTGAGAAATCAAATTTTTTGTCTTTATGTGCAGAGGCATGAAACAACTTTCAGACATCTCAGAATCATGTTGGAAGTTAACCTAAGGTATTTCCATTAGGTTTGCAGTAAGTACTTTGGTGGAAAATTGAAATGTGTACTATTTGTATTGCCAAAGCATTGTATGTACTGAGAAAATAACTTTTTTGTCTTGGTATACAGAGGCATTAAACAACTATAAGAGTACTCAGAATCATGTGGGAAGTAAATTTAAAATGTTTCCATCGGGTTTGCACTATGCACTTTGGTGGAAAATTGAAATGCATACTACTTTAATGTCAGAACATTGTATGCACTGACAAAACAACTTTTTTCTCTTGATGGGCAGAGGCATGAAACAACTTTCTGACATCTCAGAATCATCTGGGAAGTTATCCTAAGGTGTTTCCATTAGGTTTGCAGTGCTTTGGTGTAAAATTCAAATGTATGCTATTAGTATTGTGAAAGCATTGTATGCACTGTGATAAGGACTTTTTTCTCCTGATGTGTACAGGCATGAAACAACATTCAAACTACTCATAATCATGTGGAAAGTTAACCTAAGGTGATTCCATTAGGTTTGCAGTAAGTACTTTGGTGTAAAATTGAAATGTGTACTATTTGTATTGCCAGAGCATTGTATGCACTGAGAAAACAACTTTCTTGTCTTGCTGTTCAGAGGCATGAAACAACTTTCAAACCATTCAGAATCATGTGGGAAGTTAACCTAAGATTTTTCCAGCAGGTTTGCAGTATGCACTTTGTTGGAAAATTGAAATGTATACCACTTTAATGTCAAAGCATTGCATGCTCTGAGAAAACAACTTTTTTGTCTTGCTATACAGAGGCATTAAACAACTATAAGAGTACTCAGAATCATGTGGGAAGTAAATTTAAAATGTTTCCATCAGGTTTGCACTATGCACTTTGGTGGAAAATTGAAATGCATACTACTTTAATGTCAGAACATTGTATGCACTGACAAAACAACTTTTTTCTCTTGATGGGCAGAGGCATGAAACAACTTTTAGACATCCCAGAATCATCTGGGAAGTTAACCTAACGTGTTTCCATTAGGTTTGCAGTAAGTGCTTTGGTGTAAAATTGAAATGTATGCTATTGGTATTTTCAAAGCATTGTATGCACTGTGATAAGAACTTTTTTGTCCTGATGTGTACAGGCATGAAACAACATTCAAACTACTCATAATCATGTGGAAAGTTAACCTAAGGTGTTTCCATTAGGTTTGCAGTAAGTACTTTGGTGTAAAATTGAAATGTGTACTATTTGTATTGCCAGAGCATTGTGTACACTGAGAAAACAACTTTATTGTCTTGCTGTTCAGAGGCATGAAACAACTTTCAAACTACTCAGAATCATTTGGGAAGTAAACTTAAAATATTTCCATCAGGTTTGCAATATGCACTTTGGTGGAAAATTGAAATGTATACTACTTTAATGTCAGAACATTATATGCACCGAGAAAACAACTTTTTTGTCTTGATAGGCAGAGGCATGAAACAACTTTCAGACATCTCAGAATCGTCTGGGAATTTAACCTAACGTGTTTTCATTAGGTTTGCAGTAAGTGCTTTGGTGTAAAATTGAAATGTATAGTATTAGTAATTTCAAAGCATTGTATGCACTGAAATAACAACTTTTTTGTCTTGATGTGTAGAGGCATGAAACAACTTTCAAACCATTTAGAATCATGTGGGAAGTTAACCTAAAATGTTTCCATCAGGTTTGCACTATGCACTTTGGTGAAAAATTGAAATGTATACTAGTTTAATGTCAGAACATTGTATGCACTGAGAAAACAACTTTTTTGTCTTCATGGGCAGAGGCATGAAACAACGTTCAGACATCTCAGAATCGTCTGGGAAGTCAACCTAAGGTGTTTTCATTAAGTTTGCAGTAAGTGCTTTGGTGTAAAATTGAAATGTATAGTATTAGTACTGTCAAAGCATTGTATGCAGTGAGATAACAACTGTTTTGTCTTGATGTGTAGAGGCATGAAACAAATTTCAAACTATGCATAATCATGTGGGAAGTTAACCTAAGGTATTTCCATTAGGTTTGCAGTAAGTACTTTGGTTTAAAATTGAAATGTGTACTATTTATATAGCCAAAGCTTTGTATGTACTGAAAAAACAACTTTTTTCTCTTGCTGTTCAGAGGCAAGAAACAACTTTCAAACTATTCAGAATCATGTGGGAAGTTAACCAAAAATGTTTCCATCAGATTTCCACTATGCACTTTGGTGGAAAACTGGAATGTATGCTGCTTTAATGTCAAAGCATTGCATGCACTTAGAAAACAACATTTTTGTCTTGATGTGTAGAGGCATGAAACAACTTTGAAACTACTTATAATCATGTGGGAAGTTAACCTAAGGTGTTTCCATTAGGTTTGCAGTAAGTACTTTGGTATAAAATTGATATGTTTTATATATGTATTCTCAAAGCATTGTATTCACTGAGAAATCAACTTTTTTGTCTTTATGTGCAGAGGCATGAAACAAATTTCAGACATCTCAGAATCATGTTGAAAGTAAACCGAAGGTATTTCCGTTTGGTTTACAGTAAGTACTTTGGTGTAAAATTGAAATGTAGCTATTAGTACTGTCAAAGCATTGTATGCACTGAGATAACAACTTTTTTGTCTTGATGTGTAGAGGCATGAAACAAATTTCAAACTACTCATAATCATGTGGGAATTTAACCTAAGGTGTTTGCATTAGGTTTGCAGTAATTACTTTTGTGTAAAATTGAAACGTTTACTATTTGTATTGTCAAAGCATTGCGTGCACTTAGAAAACAACTTCTTTGTCTTGCTGTACAGAAGCATGTAACAACTTTCAGACATCTCAGAATCATCTGGGAAGTTAACCTGAGCTGTTTCCATTAGGTTTGCATTCAGGCCTTTTGAGTACAATTGAAATGTATACTACTTTTATGTCAAAGCTTTGTATTCACTGAGAAATCAACTTTTTTGTCTTTATGTGCAGAGGCATGAAACAACTTGCAGACATCTCAGAAGCATGTGGGAAGTTAACCCAAGGGGTTTCCATTAGGTTTGCAGGAAGTGCTTTGCTGTAAAATTGAAGTGTATACTATTAGTATTGTCAAAGCATTGCATGCACTAAGATAACAACTTGTTTGTCTTGATGTGTAGAGGCATGAAACAACTTTCAAACTACTCATAATCATGTGGAAAGTTAACCTAAGGTGTTTCCATTAGGTTTGCAGTAAGTACTTTGGTGTAAAATTGAAATGTGTACTATTTGTATTGCCAAATCATTGTAGGCACTGAGAAAACAACTTTTTTGTCTAGCTGTACAGAGGCATTAAACAACTATAAGAGTACTCAGAATCATGTGGGAAGTAAATTTAAAATGTTTCCATCAGGTTTGCACTATGCACTTTGGTGGAAAATTGAAATGTATACTACTTTAATGTCAGAACATTGTATGCACTGACAAAACAACTTTTTTGTCTTGATGGTCAGAGGCATGAAACAACTTTCAGACATCTCAGAATCATCTGGGAAGTTAACCTAAGGTGTTTCCATTAGGTTTGCAGTAAGTGCTTTGGTGTAAAATTGAAATGTATGCTATTAGTATTGTCAAAGCATTGTATGCACTGTGATAACAACTTTTTTGTCCTGATGTGTACGGGCATGAAACAACATTCAACCTACTCATAATCATGTGGAAAGTTAACCTAAGGTGTTTCCATTAGGTTTGCAGTAAGTACTTTGGTGTAAAATTGAAATGTGTACTATTTGTATTGCCAAAGCATTGTATGCACTGAGAAAACAACTTTTTTGTCTTGCTGTTCAGAGGCATGAAACAACTTTCAAACCATTGAGAATCATGTGAGAAGATAACATACAATGTTTCCATCAGATTGCACTATGCACTTTGTTGGAAAATTGAAATGTATACTACTTTAATGTCAAAGCATTGCATGCACTTAGAAAACAACTTTTTTGCCTTGCTGTACAGAGGCAGGAAACAACTTTGAAACTATTCAGAATCATGTGGGAAGTTAACTTAAAATGTTTCCATCAAGTTTGCACCATGCACTTTGGTAGAAAATTCAAATATATGCTACTTTAATGTCAGAACATTGTATGCACTGAGAAATCAACTTTTTGTCTTTATGTGCAGAGGCATGGAACAACTTTCAGATATCTCAGAATCATCTGGGAAGTTAACCTAAGGTATTTCCATCAGGTTTGCTGTAAGTACTTTAGTGTAAAATTGAAATGTATGCTATTAGTATTGTCAAAGCATTGTATGCACTGAGATAACAACTTTTTTGTCCTGATGTGTACAGGCATGTAACAACTTTCAAACTGCTCATAATCATGTGGAAAGTTAACCTAAGGTGTTTCCATCAGGTTTGCGGTAAGTACTTTGGTGTAAAATTGAAATGTGTACTATTTGTATTGCCAAAGTATTGTATGCACGGAGAAAACAACTTTTTTCTCTTGCTGTTCAGAGGCATGAAACAACTTTCAAACTACTCAGAATCATCTGGGAAGTTAACCTAAAATGTTTCCATCAGGTTTGCACTATGCAGTCTGCTGGAAAATTGAAATGTATGCTATTAGTATTGTCAAAGCATTGCATGCACTTAGAAAACAACTTTTGTGTCTCGCTGTACAGTGGCATGAAACAACTTTCAAACTACTCAGAATCATGTGGGACGTTAACGTAAAATGTCTCCATCAGGTTTGCACTATGCACTTTGGTGGAAAATTGAAATGTATACTACTTTAATGTCAGAACATTGTACGCACTGAGAAAACAACTTTTTTCTCTTGATGGGCAGAGGCATGAAAGAGCTTTCAAACTACTCATAATCATCTGGGAAGTTAACCTAAGGTGTTTCCATTAGGTTTGCAGTAAGTACTTTGCTGTAAAATTGAAATGTATGCTATTAGTATTGTCAAAGCATTGTATGCACTGAGATAACAGCTCTTTTGTCTTGATGTGTAGAGGCATGAAACAACTTTCAAACTACTGATACTCATGTGGGAAGTTAACCTAAGGTGTTTCCATTCGGTTTGCTGTAAGTGCTTTGGTGTAAAATTGAAATGAATGGTATTAGTATTGCCAAAGCATTGTATGCACTGAGAAAACAACTTTTTCCTCTTGATGAGCAGAGGCATGAAACAACTTTCAGATATCTCAGAATCATGTCGGAAGTTAACCGAAGGTGTTTCCATTGGCTTTGTACTATGTACTTTGGTGGAAAATTGAAATGTATACTACTGTAATTTTAGATCATTGTATGCACTGAGAAAACAACTTTTTTGTCTTGATGGGCAGAGGCATGAAACAACGTTCAGATATCTCATAATCATCGGGGAGGTTAACCTAAGGTGTTTCTATTAGTTTGCAGTAAGTGCTTTGGTGTAAAATTGAAATGTATACTATTTGTATTGTCAAAGCATTGTATTCACTGAGATAACAACTTTTTTGTCCTGATGTGTACAGGCATGAAACAACTTTCAAACTACTCATAATCATGTGGAAATTTAAGCTATGGTGTTTCCATTAGGTTTGCAGTAAGTACTTTGGTGTAAAATTGAAATGTGTACTATTTGTATTGCCAGAGCATTGTGTACACTGAGAAAACAACTTTATTGTCTTGCTGTTCAGAGGCATGAAACAACTTTCAAACTACTCAGAATCATTTGGGAAGTAAACTTAAAATATTTCCATCAGGTTTGCAATATGCACTTTGGTGGAAAATTGAAATGTATACTACTTTAATGTCAGAACATTATATGCACCGAGAAAACAACTTTTTTGTCTTGATAGGCAGAGGCATGAAACAACTTTCAGACATCTCAGAATCGTCTGGGAATTTAACCTAACGTGTTTTCATTAGGTTTGCAGTAAGTGCTTTGGTGTAAAATTGAAATGTATAGTATTAGTAATTTCAAAGCATTGTATGCACTGAAATAACAACTTTTTTGTCTTGATGTGTAGAGGCATGAAACAACTTTCAAACCATTTAGAATCATGTGGGAAGTTAACCTAAAATGTTTCCATCAGGTTTGCACTATGCACTTTGGTGAAAAATTGAAATGTATACTAGTTTAATGTCAGAACATTGTATGCACTGAGAAAACAACTTTTTTGTCTTCATGGGCAGAGGCATGAAACAACGTTCAGACATCTCAGAATCGTCTGGGAAGTCAACCTAAGGTGTTTTCATTAAGTTTGCAGTAAGTGCTTTGGTGTAAAATTGAAATGTATAGTATTAGTACTGTCAAAGCATTGTATGCAGTGAGATAACAACTGTTTTGTCTTGATGTGTAGAGGCATGAAACAAATTTCAAACTATGCATAATCATGTGGGAAGTTAACCTAAGGTATTTCCATTAGGTTTGCAGTAAGTACTTTGGTTTAAAATTGAAATGTGTACTATTTATATAGCCAAAGCTTTGTATGTACTGAAAAAACAACTTTTTTCTCTTGCTGTTCAGAGGCAAGAAACAACTTTCAAACTATTCAGAATCATGTGGGAAGTTAACCAAAAATGTTTCCATCAGATTTCCACTATGCACTTTGGTGGAAAACTGGAATGTATGCTGCTTTAATGTCAAAGCATTGCATGCACTTAGAAAACAACATTTTTGTCTTGATGTGTAGAGGCATGAAACAACTTTGAAACTACTTATAATCATGTGGGAAGTTAACCTAAGGTGTTTCCATTAGGTTTGCAGTAAGTACTTTGGTATAAAATTGATATGTTTTATATATGTATTCTCAAAGCATTGTATTCACTGAGAAATCAACTTTTTTGTCTTTATGTGCAGAGGCATGAAACAAATTTCAGACATCTCAGAATCATGTTGAAAGTAAACCGAAGGTATTTCCGTTTGGTTTACAGTAAGTACTTTGGTGTAAAATTGAAATGTAGCTATTAGTACTGTCAAAGCATTGTATGCACTGAGATAACAACTTTTTTGTCTTGATGTGTAGAGGCATGAAACAAATTTCAAACTACTCATAATCATGTGGGAATTTAACCTAAGGTGTTTGCATTAGGTTTGCAGTAATTACTTTTGTGTAAAATTGAAACGTTTACTATTTGTATTGTCAAAGCATTGCGTGCACTTAGAAAACAACTTCTTTGTCTTGCTGTACAGAAGCATGTAACAACTTTCAGACATCTCAGAATCATCTGGGAAGTTAACCTGAGCTGTTTCCATTAGGTTTGCATTCAGGCCTTTTGAGTACAATTGAAATGTATACTACTTTTATGTCAAAGCTTTGTATTCACTGAGAAATCAACTTTTTTGTCTTTATGTGCAGAGGCATGAAACAACTTGCAGACATCTCAGAAGCATGTGGGAAGTTAACCCAAGGGGTTTCCATTAGGTTTGCAGGAAGTGCTTTGCTGTAAAATTGAAGTGTATACTATTAGTATTGTCAAAGCATTGCATGCACTAAGATAACAACTTGTTTGTCTTGATGTGTAGAGGCATGAAACAACTTTCAAACTACTCATAATCATGTGGAAAGTTAACCTAAGGTGTTTCCATTAGGTTTGCAGTAAGTACTTTGGTGTAAAATTGAAATGTGTACTATTTGTATTGCCAAATCATTGTAGGCACTGAGAAAACAACTTTTTTGTCTAGCTGTACAGAGGCATTAAACAACTATAAGAGTACTCAGAATCATGTGGGAAGTAAATTTAAAATGTTTCCATCAGGTTTGCACTATGCACTTTGGTGGAAAATTGAAATGTATACTACTTTAATGTCAGAACATTGTATGCACTGACAAAACAACTTTTTTGTCTTGATGGTCAGAGGCATGAAACAACTTTCAGACATCTCAGAATCATCTGGGAAGTTAACCTAAGGTGTTTCCATTAGGTTTGCAGTAAGTGCTTTGGTGTAAAATTGAAATGTATGCTATTAGTATTGTCAAAGCATTGTATGCACTGTGATAACAACTTTTTTGTCCTGATGTGTACGGGCATGAAACAACATTCAACCTACTCATAATCATGTGGAAAGTTAACCTAAGGTGTTTCCATTAGGTTTGCAGTAAGTACTTTGGTGTAAAATTGAAATGTGTACTATTTGTATTGCCAAAGCATTGTATGCACTGAGAAAACAACTTTTTTGTCTTGCTGTTCAGAGGCATGAAACAACTTTCAAACCATTGAGAATCATGTGAGAAGATAACATACAATGTTTCCATCAGATTGCACTATGCACTTTGTTGGAAAATTGAAATGTATACTACTTTAATGTCAAAGCATTGCATGCACTTAGAAAACAACTTTTTTGCCTTGCTGTACAGAGGCAGGAAACAACTTTGAAACTATTCAGAATCATGTGGGAAGTTAACTTAAAATGTTTCCATCAAGTTTGCACCATGCACTTTGGTAGAAAATTCAAATATATGCTACTTTAATGTCAGAACATTGTATGCACTGAGAAATCAACTTTTTGTCTTTATGTGCAGAGGCATGGAACAACTTTCAGATATCTCAGAATCATCTGGGAAGTTAACCTAAGGTATTTCCATCAGGTTTGCTGTAAGTACTTTAGTGTAAAATTGAAATGTATGCTATTAGTATTGTCAAAGCATTGTATGCACTGAGATAACAACTTTTTTGTCCTGATGTGTACAGGCATGTAACAACTTTCAAACTGCTCATAATCATGTGGAAAGTTAACCTAAGGTGTTTCCATCAGGTTTGCGGTAAGTACTTTGGTGTAAAATTGAAATGTGTACTATTTGTATTGCCAAAGTATTGTATGCACGGAGAAAACAACTTTTTTCTCTTGCTGTTCAGAGGCATGAAACAACTTTCAAACTACTCAGAATCATCTGGGAAGTTAACCTAAAATGTTTCCATCAGGTTTGCACTATGCAGTCTGCTGGAAAATTGAAATGTATGCTATTAGTATTGTCAAAGCATTGCATGCACTTAGAAAACAACTTTTGTGTCTCGCTGTACAGTGGCATGAAACAACTTTCAAACTACTCAGAATCATGTGGGACGTTAACGTAAAATGTCTCCATCAGGTTTGCACTATGCACTTTGGTGGAAAATTGAAATGTATACTACTTTAATGTCAGAACATTGTACGCACTGAGAAAACAACTTTTTTCTCTTGATGGGCAGAGGCATGAAAGAGCTTTCAAACTACTCATAATCATCTGGGAAGTTAACCTAAGGTGTTTCCATTAGGTTTGCAGTAAGTACTTTGCTGTAAAATTGAAATGTATGCTATTAGTATTGTCAAAGCATTGTATGCACTGAGATAACAGCTCTTTTGTCTTGATGTGTAGAGGCATGAAACAACTTTCAAACTACTGATACTCATGTGGGAAGTTAACCTAAGGTGTTTCCATTCGGTTTGCTGTAAGTGCTTTGGTGTAAAATTGAAATGAATGGTATTAGTATTGCCAAAGCATTGTATGCACTGAGAAAACAACTTTTTCCTCTTGATGAGCAGAGGCATGAAACAACTTTCAGATATCTCAGAATCATGTCGGAAGTTAACCGAAGGTGTTTCCATTGGCTTTGTACTATGTACTTTGGTGGAAAATTGAAATGTATACTACTGTAATTTTAGATCATTGTATGCACTGAGAAAACAACTTTTTTGTCTTGATGGGCAGAGGCATGAAACAACGTTCAGATATCTCATAATCATCGGGGAGGTTAACCTAAGGTGTTTCTATTAGTTTGCAGTAAGTGCTTTGGTGTAAAATTGAAATGTATACTATTTGTATTGTCAAAGCATTGTATTCACTGAGATAACAACTTTTTTGTCCTGATGTGTACAGGCATGAAACAACTTTCAAACTACTCATAATCATGTGGAAATTTAAGCTATGGTGTTTCCATTAGGTTTGCAGTAAGTACTTTGGAGTAAAATTGAAATGTATACTATATGTATTGTCAAAGTATTGTATTCACTGAGAAATCAACTTTTTTGTCTTTATGTGCAGAGGCATGAAAAAACTTTCAGACATCTCAGAATCATGTTGGAAGTTAACCTAATGTATTTCCATTAGGGTTGCAGTAAGTACTTTGGTGTAAAATTGAAATGTGTACTATTTGTATTGCCAAAGCATTGAAGGCACTGAGAAAACAACTTTTTTGTCTTGCTGTACAGAGGCATTAAACAACTATAAGAGTACTCAGAATCATGTGGGAAGTAAATATAAAATGTTTCCATCAGGTTTGCACTATGCACTTTGGTGGAAAATTGAAATGTATACTACTTTAATGTCAGAACATTGTATGCACTGACAAAACAACTTTTTTGTCTTGATGGTCAGAGGCATGAAACAACTTTCAGACATCTCAGAATCATCTGGGAAGTTAACCTAAGGTGTTTCCATTAGGTCTGCAGTAAGTGCTTTGGTGTAAAATTGAAATGTATGCTATTAGTATTGTCAAAGCATTGTATGCACTGTGATAACAACTTTTTTGTCCTGATGTGTACGGGCATGAAACAACATTCAACCTACTCATAATCATGTGGAAAGTTAACCTAAGGTGTTTCCATTAGGTTTGCAGTAAGTACTTTGGTGTAAAATTGAAATGTGTACTATTTGTATTGCCAGAGCATTGTATGCACTGAGAAAACAACTTTTTTGTCTTGCTGTTGAGAGGCATGAAACAACTTTCAAACCATTGAGAATCATGTGAGAAGATAACATACAATGTTTCCATCAGATTGCACTATGCACTTTGTTGGAAAATTGAAATGTATACTACTTTAATGTCAAAGCATTGCATGCACTTAGAAAACAACTTTTTTGCCTTGCTGTACAGAGGCAGGAAACAACTTTGAAACTATTCAGAATCATGTGGGAAGTTAACTTAAAATGTTTCCATCAAGTTTGCACTATGCACTTTGGTAGAAAATTCAAATATATGCTACTTTAATGTCAGAACATTGTATGCACTGAGAAATCAACTTTTTGTCTTTATGTGCAGAGGCATGGAACAACTTTCAGATATCTCAGAATCATCTGGGAAGTTAACCTAAGGTATTTCCATCAGGTTTGCTGTAGGTACTTTAGTGTAAAATTGAAATGTATGCTATTAGTAATGTCAAAGCATTGTATGCACTGAGATAACAACTTTTTTGTCCTGATGTGTACAGGCATGAAACAACTTTCAAACTACTTATAATGATATGGAAACTTAACCTAGGGTGTTTCCATTAGGTTTGCAGTAAGTACTTTGGTGTAAAATTGAAATGTGTACTATTTGTATTGCCAAAGCATTGTATGCACTGAGCAAACAACTTTTTTGTCTTGCTGTTCAGAGGCATGAAACAACTTTCAAACCATTCAGAATCATGTGGGAAGTTAAGCTGAGGTGCTTCCATCAGGTTTGCACTATGCACTTTGATGGAAAATTGAAATGTATACTACTTTAATGTCAGAACATTGTATGCACTGAGAAATCAACTTTTTTGTCTTTATGTGCAGAGGCATGAAACAACTTTCAGACATCTCAGAATCATGTAGAAAGTTAACCTAAGGTATTTCCATTCGGTTTACAGTAAGTACTTTGGTGTAAAATTGAAATGTAGCTATTAGTACTGTCAAAGCATTGTATGCACTGAGACAACAACTTTTTTGTCTTGATATGTAGAGGCATGAAACAAATTTCAAACGACTCATAATCATGTGGGAATTTAACCAGAGGTGTTTCCATTAGGTTTGCAGTCAGGACTTTTGAGTACAATTGAAATGTATACTACTTTTATGTCAAAGCTTTGTATTCACTGAGAAATCAACTTTTTTGTCTTTATGTGCAGAGGCATGAAACAACTTGCAGACATCTCAGAAGCATGTGGGAAGTTAACCCAAGGTGTTTCCATTAGGTTTGCAGGAAGTGCTTTGCTGTAAAATTGAAATGTATACTATTAGTATTGTCAAAGCATTGTATGCACTGAGATAAAAACTTGTTTGTCTCGATGTGTACTGGCATGAAACAAATTTCAAACTACTTATAATCATGTGGAAAGTTAACCTAGGGTGTTTCCATTAGGTTTGCAGTGAGTGCTTTGGTGTAAAATTAAAATGTATACTACTTTAATGTCAGAACATTGTCTGCACTGAGAAAACAACTTTTTTGTCTTGCTGTTCAGAGGCATGAAACAACTTTCAAACCATTGAGAATCATGTGAGAAGATAACATACAATGTTTCCATCAGATTGCACTATGCACTTTGTTGGAAAATTGAAATGTATACTACTTTAATGTCAAAGCATTGCATGCACTTAGAAAACAACTTTTTTGCCTTGCTGTACAGAGGCAGGAAACAACTTTGAAACTATTCAAAATCATGTGGGAAGTTAACTTAAAATGCTTCCATCAAGTTTGCCCTATGCACTATGGTAGAAAATTCAAATATATGCTACTTTAATGTCAGAACATTGTATGCACTGAGAAATCAACTTTTTGTCTTTATGTGCAGAGGCATGGAACAACTTTCAGATATCTCAGAATCATCTGGGAAGTTAACCTAAGGTATTTCCATCAGGTTTGCTGTAAGTACTTTAGTGTAAAATTACAATGTATGCTATTAGTATTGTCAAAGCATTGTATGCATTGAGATAACAACTTTTTTGTCTTGATGTGTAGAGGCATGAAGCAACTTTCAAACTACTCATAATCATTTGGAAAGTTATCCTAAGGTGTTTCCATTAGGTTTGCAGTAAGTACTTTGGTGTAAAATTGAAATGAGTACTATTTGTATTGCCAAAGCATTGAAAGCACTGAGAAAACAACTTTTTTGTCTTGCTGTTCAGAGGCATGAAACAACTTTCAAGCCATTCAGAATCATGTGAAAAGTTAACATACAATGTTTCCATCAAATTGCACTATGCACTTTGTTTGAAAATTGAAATGTATACTACTTTAATGTCAAAGCATTGCATGCACTGAGAAAACAACTTTTTTGTCTTGCTGTTCAGAGGCATGAAGCAACTTTCAAACCATTCAGAATCATGTGGGAAGTTAACCTACAATGTTTCCATCAGGTTTGCACTATGCACTTTGGTGGAAAATTGCAATATATACTACTTTAATGTCAGAACATTGTATGCACTGAGAAAACAACTTTTTCCTCTAGATTAGTAGAGGCATGAAACAACTTTCAATCTACTCATAATCATGTCGGAAGTTAACCAAAGATGTTTCCATTAGCTTTGCACTATGCACTTTGGTGGAAAATTGAAATGTATGCTATTAGTATTGTCAAAGCATTGTATGCACTGAGATAACAACTTTTTTGTCCTGATGTGTACAGGCATGAAACAACTTTCAAACTACTTATAATCATATGGAAAGTTAACCTAGGGTGTTTCCATTAGGTTTGCAGTAAGTACTTTGGTGTAAAATTGAAATGTGTACTATTTGTATTGCCAAAGCATTGTATGCACTGAGCAAACAACTTTTTTGTCTTGCTGTTCAGAGGCATGAAACAACTTTCAAACCATTCAGATTCATGTGGGAAGTTAAGCTGAGGTGCTTCCATCAGGTTTGCACTATGCACTTTGGTGGAAAATTGAAATGTATACTACTTTAATGTCAGAACATTGTATGCACTGAGAAATCAACTTTTTTGTCTTTATGTGCAGAGGCATGAAACAACTTTCAGACATCTCAGAATCATGTAGAAAGTTAACCTAAGGTATTTCCATTCGGTTTACAGTAAGTACTTTGGTGTAAAATTGAAATGTAGCTATTAGTACTGTCAAAGCATTGTATGCACTGAGATAACAACTTTTTTGTCTTGATATGTAGAGGCATGAAACAAATTTCAAACTACTCATAATCATGTGGGAATTTAACCAGAGGTGTTTCCATTAGGTTTGCAGTAATTACTTTTCTGTAAAATTGAAATGTTTACTATTTGTATTGTCAAAGCATTGCATGCACTTAGAAAACAACTTTTTTGTCTTGCTGTACAGAAGCATGTAACAACTTTCAGACATCTCAGAATCATCTGGGAAGTTAACCTGAGGTGTTTCCATTAGGTTTGCAGTCAGGACTTTTGAGTACAATTGAAATGTATACTACTTTTATGTCAAAGCTTTGTATTCACTGAGAAATCAACTTTTTTGTCTTTTTGTGCAGAGGCATGAAACAACTTGCAGACATCTCAGAAGCATGTGGGAAGTTAACCCAAGGTGTTTCCATTAGGTTTGCAGGAAGTGCTTTGCTGTAAAATTGAAATGCATACTATTAGTATTGTCAAAGCATTGTATGCACTGAGATAAAAACTTGTTTGTCTCGATGTTTAGTGGCATGAAACAACTTTCAGACTGCTCATAATCATGTGGGAAGTTAACATAAGGTGTTTCCATTCGGTTTGCAGTAATTAATTTGGTGTAAAATTGGAATGTGTACTATATCTATTGTCAAATAATTGTATTCACTGAGAAATCAAATTTTTTGTCTTTATGTACAGAGGCATGAAACAACTTTCAGACATCTCAGAATCATGTTGCAAGTTAACCTAAGGTATTTCCATTAGGTTTGCAGTAAGTACTTTGGTGGAAAATTGAAACGTATGCGATTAGTATTGTCAAAGTATTGTATGCATTGAGATAACAACTTTTTTGTCCTGATGTGTACAGGCATGAAGCAACTTTCAAACTACTCATAATCATGTGGAAAGTTAACCTAAGGTGTTTCCATTAGGTTTGCAGTAAGTACTTTGGTGTAAAATTGAAATGTGTACTATTTGTATTGCCAAAGCATTGTATGCACTGAGAAAACAACTTTTTTGTCTTGCTATACAGAGGCATTAAACAACTATAAGAGTACTCAGAATCATGTGGGAAGTAAATTTAAAATGTTTCCATCAGGTTTGCACTATGCACTTTGGTGGAAAATTGAGATGTATACCACTTTAATGTCAGATCATTGTATGCACTGACAAAACAACTTTTTTGTCCTGATGTGTACAGGCATGAAAGAACTTTGAAACTACTGCTGATCATGTGGGAAGTTAACCTAAGGTGGTTCCATTCGGTTTGCAGTAAGTACTTTGGTGTAAAATTGAAATGTATGCTATTAGTATTGTCAAAGCATTGTGTGCACTGAGATAACAACTTTTTTGTCCTGATGTGTACTGGCATGAAACAAATTTCAAACTACTTATAATCATGTCGAAAGTTAACCTAGTGTGTTTCCATTGGGTTTGCAGTGAGTGCTTTGGTGTAAAATTAAAATGTATACTACTTTAATGTCAGAACATTGTCTGCACTGAGAAAACAACTTTTTTGTCTTGATGGGCAGAGGCATGAAACAACTTTCAAACATCTCAGAATCATCTGGCAGTTAACCTAAGGTGTTTCCACTAGGTTTGCAGTAAGTGCTTTGGTGTAAAATTAAAATGTATACTACTTTAATGTCAGAACATTGTCTGCACTGAGAACACAACTTTTTTGTCTTGATGGGCAGAGGCATGAAACAACTTTCAAACATCTCAGAATCATCTGGGGAGTTAACCTAAGTTGTTTCCACTAGGTTTGCAGTAAGTGCTTTGGTGTAAAATTGAAATGTATACTATATGTATTGTCAAAGCATTGTATGCACTGAGATAACAACTTTTTTGTCCTGATCTGTACAGGAATGAAACAACTTTCAAACTCCTCATAATCATGTGGGAAGTTAACCTAAGGTGTTTCCATTAGGTTTGCAGTAAGTACTTTGGTGTAAAATTGAAATGTATGGTATTAGTATTTTCAAAGCATTGTATGCACTGAGAAATCAACTTTTTTGACTTTATGTGCAGAGGCAGGAAACAACTTTCAGACATCTCAGAATCATGTGGAAAGTTAACCTAAGGTATTTCCATTAGGTTTGCAGTCAGGACTTTTGAGTACAATTGAAATGTATACTACTATTATGTCAAAGCTTTGTATTCACTGAGAAATCAACTTTTTTGTCTTTATGTGCAGAGGCATGAAACAACTTGCAGACATCTCAGAAGCATGTGGGAAGTTAACCCAAGGTGTTTCCATTAGGTTTGCAGGAAGTGCTTTGCTGTAAAATTGAAATGCATACTATTAGTATTGTCAAAGCATTGTATGCACTGAGATAAAAACTTGTTTGTCTCGATGTTTAGTGGCATGAAACAACTTTCAGACTGCTCATAATCATGTGGGAAGTTAACATAAGGTGTTTCCATTCGGTTTGCAGTAATTAATTTGGTGTAAAATTGGAATGTGTACTATATCTATTGTCAAATAATTGTATTCACTGAGAAATCAAATTTTTTGTCTTTATGTACAGAGGCATGAAACAACTTTCAGAAATCTCAGAATCATGTTGCAAGTTAACCTAAGGTATTTCCATTAGGTTTGCAGTAAGTACTTTGGTGGAAAATTGAAACGTATGCGATTAGTATTGTCAAAGTATTGTATGCATTGAGATAACAACTTTTTTGTCCTGATGTGTACAGGCATCAAACAACCTTCAAACTACTCATAATCATGTGGAAAGTTAACCTAAGGTGTTTCCATTAGGTTTGCAGTAAGTACTTTGGTGTAAAATTGAAATGTGTACTATTTGTATTGCCAAAGCATTGTATGCACTGAGAAAACAACTTTTTTGTCTTGCTATACAGAGGCATTAAACAACTATAAGAGTACTCAGAATCATGTGGGAATTAAATTTAAAATGTTTCCATCAGGTTTGCGCTATGCACTTTGGTGGAAAATTGAGATGTAAACCACTTTAATGTCAGATCATTGTATGCACTGACAAAACAACTTTTTTGTCCTGATGTGTACAGGCATGAAAGAACTTTGAAACTACTGCTGATCATGTGGGAAGTTAACCTAAGGTGTTTCCATTCGGTTTGCAGTAAGTACTTTGGTGTAAAATTGAAATGTATGCTATTAGTATTGTCAAAGCATTGTGTGCACTGAGATAACAACTTTTTTGTCCTGATGTGTACTGGCATGAAACAAATTTCAAACTACTTATAATCATGTGGAAAGTTAACCTAGTGTGTTTCCATTAGGTTTGCAGTGAGTGCTTTGGTGTAAAATTAAAATGTATACTACTTTAATGTCAGAACATTGTCTGCACTGAGAAAACAACTTTTTTGTCTTGATGGGCAGAGGTATGAAACAACTTTCAGACATCTCAGAATCATCTGGGGAGTTAACCTAAGGTGTTTCCACTAGGTTTGCAGTAAGTGCTTTGGTGTAAAATTGAAATGTATACTATATGTATTGTCAAAGCATTGTATGCACTGAGATAACAACTTTTTTGTCCTGATCTGTACAGGAATGAAACAACTTTCAAACTCCTCATAATCATGTGGGAAGTTAACCTAAGGCGTTTCCATTAGGTTTGCAGTAAGTACTTTGGTGTAAAATTGAAATGTATGGTATTAGTATTTTCAAAGCATTGTATGCACTGAGAAATCAACTTTTTTGACTTTATGTGCAGAGGCATGAAACAACTTTCAGACATCTCAGAATCATGTGGAAAGTTAACCTAAGGTATTTCCATTCGGTTTACAGTAAGTAATTTGGTGTAAAATTGAAACGTATGGTATTAGTATTTTCAAAGCATTGTATGCACTGAGATAACAACTTCTTTTGTCCTGATGTGTACAGGCAGGAAACAACTTTCAAACTGCTCATAATCATGTGGAAAGTTAACCTAAGATGTTTCCATCAGGTTTGCGGTAAGTACTTTGGTGTAAAATTGAAATGTGTACTATTTCTATTGCCAAAGTATTGTATGCACGGAGAAAACAACTTTTTTCTCTTGCTGTTCAGAGGCATGAAACAACTTTCAAACTACTCAGAATCATCTGGGAAGTTAACCTAAAATGTTTCCATCAGGTTTGCACTATGCACTTTGCTGGAAAATTGAAATGTATACTACTTTAATGTCAAAGCATTGCATGCACTTAGAAAACAACTTTTGTGTCTCGCTGTACAGTGGCATGAAACAACTTTCAAACTACTCAGAATCATGTGGGACGTTAATGTAAAATGTCTCCATCAGGTTTGCACTATGCACTTTGGTGGAAAATTGAAATGTATACTACTTTAATGTTAGAACATTGTACGCACTGAGAAAACAACTTTTTTCTCTTGATGGGCAGAGGCATGAAACAGCTTTCAAACTACTCATAATCATCTGGGAAGTTAACCTGAGGTGTTTCCATTAGGTTTGCAGTAAGTACTTTGCTGTAAAATTGAAATGTATGCTATTAGTATTGTCAAAGCATTGTATGCACTGAGACAACAGCTCTTTTGTCTTGATGTGTAGAGGCATGAAACAGCTTTCAAACTACTGATACTCATGTGGGAAGTTAACCTAAGGTGTTTCCATTCGGTTTGCCGTAAGTGCTTTGGTGTAAAATTGAAATGAATGGTATTAGTATTGCCAAAGCATTGTATGCACTGAGAAAACAACTTTTTCTTTTGATGAGCAGAGGCATGAAACAACTTTCAGATATCTCAGAATCATGTCGGAAGTTAACCGAAGGTGTTTCCATTAGCTTTGCACTATGTACTTTGGTGGAAAATTGAAATGTATACTACTGTAATTTTAGATCATTGTATGCACTGAGAAAACAACTTTTTTGTCTTGATGGGCAGAGGCATGAAACAACTTTCAGATATCTCATAATCATCGGGGAGGTTAACCTAAGGTGTTTCCACTAGGTTTCCAGTAAGTGCTTTGGTGTAATTTTGAAATGTATAGTATTAGCATTGTCAAAGCATTGTATGCGCTGAGATAACAACTTTTTTGTCCTGATGTGTACAGGCATGAAACAACTTTCAAACTACTCATAATCATGTGGAAATTTAAACTATGGCGTTTCCATTAGGTTTGCAGTAAGTTCATTGGAGTAAAATTGAAATGTATACTACATGTATTGTCAAAGCATTGTATTCACTGAGAAATCAACTTTTTTGTCTTTATGTGCAGAGGCATGAAACAACTTTCAGACATCTCAGAATCATGTGGGAAGTTAACCTGAGGTATTTCAATTAGCTTTGCTCTAAGTACTTTGGTGTAAAATTGAAACGTATCCTATTATTACTGTCAAAGCATTGTATGAACTGAGATAACAACTTTTTTGTCCTGATGTGTACAGGCATGAAACAACTTTCAAACTACTCACAATCATGTGGAAAGTTAACCTAAGCTGTTTTCCATTAGGTTTGCAGTAAGTACTTTGCTGTAAAATTGAAATGTGTACTATTTGTTTTTCCAAAGCATTGTATATACTGAGAAAACAACTTTATTGTCTTGCTGTACAGAGGCATGAAACAACTTTCAAACTACACAAAATCATGTGGGAAGTTAACTTAAAATGTTTCCATCAGGTTTGCACTATGCACTTTGGTGGAAAATTGGAATGTATACTACTTTAATGTCAGAAGATTGTATGCACTGAGAAAACAAATTTTTTGTCTTGATGGGCAAAGGCATGAAACAACTTTCAGACATCTCAGAATCATCTGGGAAGTTAACCTAAGTTATTTCCATTAGGTTTACAGTAAGTACTTTGGTGTAAAATTGAAATGTAGCTATTAGTATTGTCAAAGCATTGTATGCACTGAGATAACAACTTTTTTGTCTTGATGTGTAGAGGCATGAAACAAATTTGAAACTACTCATAATCAGGTGGGAATTTAACCTAAGGTGTTTCCATTAGGTTTGCAGTAATTACTTTTGTGTAAAATTGAAATGTATACTATTTGTATTGTCAAAGCATTGCGTGCACTTAGAAAACAACTTTTTTGTCTTGTTGTACAGAGGCATGAAACAACTTTCAGATATCTCAGAATCATCTGGGAAGTTAACCTGAGGTGTTTACATTAGGTTTGCAGTCAGGACTTTTGAGTACAATTGAAATGTATACTACTTTTATGTCAAAGCTTTGTATTCACTGAGAAATCAACTTTTTTGTCTTTATGTGCGGAGGCATGAAACAACTTGCAGACAGCTCAGAAGCATGTGGCAAGTTAACCCAAGGTGTTTCCATTAGGTTTGCAGGAAGTGCTTTGCTGTAAAATTGAAACGTATGCGATTAGTATTGTCAAAGTATTGTATGCATTGAGATAACTACTTTTTTGTCCTGATGTGTACAGGCATGAAACAACTTTCAAACTACTCATAATCATGTGGAAAGTTAACCTAAGGTGTTTCCATTAGGTTTGCAGTAAGTACTTTGGTGTAAAATTGAAATGTGTACTATTTGTATTGCCAAAGCATTGTATGCACTGAGAAAACAACTTTTTTGTCTTGCTATACAGAGGCATTAAACAACTATAAGAGTACTCAGAATCATGTGGGAAGTAAATTTAAAATGTTTCCATCAGGTTTGCACTATGCACTTTGGTGGAAAATTGAGATGTATACCACTTTAATGTCAGATCATTGTATGCACTGACAAAACAACTTTTTTGTCCTGATGTGTACAGGCATGAAACAACTTTGAAACTACTCCTGATCATGTGGGAAGTTAACCTAAGGTGTTTCCATTCGGTTTGCAGTAAGTACTTTGGTGTAAAATTGAAATGTATGCTATTAGTATTGTCAAAGCATTGTGTGCACTGAGATAACAACTTTTTTGTCCTGATGTGTACTGGCATGAAACAAATTTCAAACTACTTATAATCATGTGGAAAGTTAACCTAGTGTGTTTCCATTAGGTTTGCAGTGAGTGCTTTGGTGTAAAATTAAAATGTATACTACTTTAATGTCAGAACATTGTCTGCACTGAGAAAACAACTTTTTTGTCTTGATGGGCAGAGGTATGAAACAACTTTCAGACATCTCAGAATCATCTGGGGAGTTAACCTAAGGTGTTTCCACTAGGTTTGCAGTAAGTGCTTTGGTGTAAAATTGAAATGTATACTATATGTATTGTCAAAGCATTGTATGCACTGAGATAACAACTTTTTTGTCCTGATCTGCACAGGAATGAAACAACTTTCAAACTGCTCATAATCATGTGGGAAGTTAACCTAAAGTGTTTCCATTAGGTTTGCAGTAAGTACTTTGGTGTAAAATTGAAATGTATGGTATTAGTATTTTCAAAGCATTGTATTCACTGAGAAATCAACTTTTTTGACTTTATGTGCAGAGGCATGAAACAACTTTCAGACATCTCAGAATCATGTGGAAAGTTAACCTAAGGTATTTCCATTCGGTTTACAGTAAGTAATTTGGTGTAAAATTGAAACGTATGGTATTAGTATTTTCAAAGCATTGTATGCACTGAGATAACAACTTCTTTTGTCCTGATGTGTACAGGCATGAAACAACTTTCAAACTGCTCATAATCATGTGGAAAGTTAACCTAAGGTGTTTCCATCAGGTTTGCGGTAAGTACTTTGGAGTAAAATTGAAATGTGTACTATTTGTATTGCCAAAGTATTGTATGCACGGAGAAAACAACTTTTTTCTCTTGCTGTTCAGAGGCATGAAACAACTTTCAAACTACTCAGAATCATCTGGGAAGTTAACCTAAAATGTTTCCATCAGGTTTGCACTATGCACTTTGCTGGAAAATTGAAATGTATACTACTTTAATGTCAAAGCATTGCATGCACTTAGAAAACAACTTTTGTGTCTCGCTGTACAGTGGCATGAAACAACTTTCAAACTACTCAGAATCATGTGGGACGTTAACGTAAAATGTCTCCATCAGGTTTGCACTATGCACTTTGGTGGAAAATTGAAATGTATACTACTTTAATGTTAGAACATTGTACGCACTGAGAAAACAACTTTTTTCTCTTGATGGGCAGAGGCATGAAACAGCTTTCAAACTACTCATAATCATCTGGGAAGTTAACCTGAGGTGTTTCCATTAGGTTTGCAGTAAGTACTTTGCTGTAAAATTGAAATGTATGCTATTAGTATTGTCAAAGCATTGTATGCACTGAGACAACAGCTCTTTTGTCTTGATGTGTAGAGGCATGAAACAGCTTTCAAACTACTGATACTCATGTGGGAAGTTAACCTAAGGTGTTTCCATTCGGTTTGCCGTAAGTGCTTTGGTGTAAAATTGAAATGAATGGTATTAGTATTGCCAAAGCATTGTATGCACTGAGAAAACAACTTTTTTGTCCTGATGTGTACAGGCATGAAACAACTTTCAAACTACTCACAATCATGTGGAAAGTTAACCTAAGCTGTTTTCCATTAGGTTTGCAGTAAGTACTTTGCTGTAAAATTGAAATGTGTACTATTTGTTTTTCCAAAGCATTGTATATACTGAGAAAACAACTTTTTTGTCTTGCTGTACAGAGGCATGAAACAACTTTCAAACTACACAAAATCATGTGGGAAGTTAACCTGAGCTGTTTCCATTAGGTTTGCACTAAGTACTTTGGTGTCAATTGAAATGTATACTCTATGTATTGTCAAAGCTTTGTATTCACTGAGAAATCAACTTTTTTGTCTTTATGTGCAGAGGCATGAAACCACTTTCAGACATCTCAGAATCATGTGGAAAGTTACCCTAAGTTATTTCCATTAGGTTTACAGTAAGTACTTTGGTGTAAACTTGAAATGTAGCTATTAGTATTGTCAAAGCATTGTATGCACTGAGATAACAACTTTTTTGTCTTGATGTGTAGAGGCATGAAACAAATTTGAAACTACTCATAATCATGTGGGAATTTAACCTAAGGTGTTTCCATTAGGTTTGCAGTAATTACTTTTGTGTAAAATTGAAATGTATACTATTTGTATTGTCAAAGCATTGCGTGCACTTAGAAAACAACTTTTTTGTCTTGTTGTACAGAGGCATGAAACAACTTTCAGATATCTCAGAATCATCTGGGAAGTTAACCTGAGGTGTTTACATTAGGTTTGCAGTCAGGACTTTTGAGTACAATTGAAATGTATACTACTTTTATGTCAAAGCTTTGTATTCAGTGAGAAATCAACTTTTTTGTCTTTATGTGCGGAGGCATGAAACAACTTGCAGACATCACAGAAGCATGTGGGAAGTTAACCTAAGGTGTTTCCAATAGGTTTGCAGGAAGTGCTTTGCTGTAAAATTGAAATGTATACTATTTGTATTGTCAAAGCATTGCGTGCACTTAGAAAACAACTTTTTTCTCTTGTTGTACAGAGGCATGAAACAACTTTCAGATATCTCAGAATCATCTGGGAAGTTAACCTGAGGTGTTTACATTAGGTTTGCAGTCAGGACTTTTGAGTACAATTGAAATGTATACTACTTTTATGTCAAAGCTTTGTATTCACTGAGAAATCAACTTTTTTGTCTTTATGTGCCGAGGCATGAAACAGCTTGCAGACATCACAGAAGCATGTGGGAAGTTAACCCAAGGTGTTTCCATTAGGTTTGCAGGAAGTGCTTTGCTGTAAAATTGAAATGTATACTATTTGTATTGTCAAAGCATTGCGTGCACTTAGAAAACAACTTTTTTCTCTTGTTGTACAGAGGCATGAAACAACTTTCAGATATCTCAGAATCATCTGGGAAGTTAACCTGAGGTGTTTACATTAGGTTTGCAGTCAGGACTTTTGAGTACAATTGAAATGTATACTACTTTTATGTCAAAGCTTTGTATTCACTGAGAAATCAACTTTTTTGTCTTTATGTGCCGAGGCATGAAACAACTTGCAGACATCACAGAAGCATGTGGGAAGTTAACCTAAGGTGTTTCCAATAGGTTTGCAGGAAGTGCTTTGCTGTAAAATTGAAATGTATACTATTTGTATTGTCAAAGCATTGCGTGCACTTAGAAAACAACTTTTTTCTCTTGTTGTACAGAGGCATGAAACAACTTTCAGATATCTCAGAATCATCTGGGAAGTTAACCTGAGGTGTTTACATTAGGTTTGCAGTCAGGACTTTTGAGTACAATTGAAATGTATACTACTTTTATGTCAAAGCTTTGTATTCACTGAGAAATCAACTTTTTTGTCTTTATGTGCCGAGGCATGAAACAGCTTGCAGACATCACAGAAGCATGTGGGAAGTTAACCCAAGGTGTTTCCATTAGGTTTGCAGGAAGTGCTTTGCTGTAAAATTGAAATGTATACTATTTGTATTGTCAAAGCATTGCGTGCACTTAGAAAACAACTTTTTTCTCTTGTTGTACAGAGGCATGAAACAACTTTCAGATATCTCAGAATCATCTGGGAAGTTAACCTGAGGTGTTTACATTAGGTTTGCAGTCAGGACTTTTGAGTACAATTGAAATGTATACTACTTTTATGTCAAAGCTTTGTATTCACTGAGAAATCAACTTTTTTGTCTTTATGTGCCGAGGCATGAAACAGCTTGCAGACATCACAGAAGCATGTGGGAAGTTAACCCAAGGTGTTTCCATTAGGTTTGCAGGAAGTGCTTTGCTGTAAAATTGAAATGTATACTATTAGTATTGTCAAAGCATTGTATGCATTGAGATAACAACTTGATTCTCTTGATGTGTAGAGGCATGAAACAACTTTCAAACTACTAATAATCATCTGGGAAGTTAACATAAGGTGTTTCCATTAGGTTTGCAGTAAGTACTTTGGTGTAAAATTGAAATGTATGGTATTAGTATTTTCAAAGCATTGTATGCACTGAGAAATCAACTTTTTTGACTTTATGTGCAGAGGCATGAAACAACTTTCAGACATCTCAGAATCATGTGGAAAGTTAACCTAAGGTATTTCCATTCGGTTTACAGTAAGTAATTTGGTGTAAAATTGAAACGTATGGTATTAGTATTTTCAAAGCATTGTATGCACTGAGATAACAACTTCTTTTGTCCTGATGTGTACAGGCATGAAACAACTTTCAAACTGCTCATAATCATGTGGAAAGTTAACCTAAGGTGTTTCCATCAGGTTTGCGGTAAGTACTTTGGTGTAAAATTGAAATGTGTACTATTTATATTGCCAAAGTATTGTATGCACGGAGAAAACAACTTTTTTCTCTTGCTGTTCAGAGGCATGAAACAACTTTCAAACTACTCAGAATCATCTGGGAAGTTAACCTAAAATGTTTCCATCAGGTTTGCACTATGCACTTTGCTGGAAAATTGAAACGTATACTACTTTAATGTCAAAGCATTGCATGCACTTAGAAAACAACTTTTGTGTCTCGCTGTACAGTGGCATGAAACAACTTTCAAACTACTCAGAATCATGTGGGACGTTAACGTAAAATGTCTCCATCAGGTTTGCACTATGCACTTTGGTGGAAAATTGAAATGTATACTACTTTAATGTTAGAACATTGTACGCACTGAGAAAACAACTTTTTTCTCTTGATGGGCAGAGGCATGAAACAGCTTTCAAACTACTCATAATCATCTGGGAAGTTAACCTGAGGTGTTTCCATTAGGTTTGCAGTAAGTACTTTGCTGTAAAATTGAAATGTATGCTATTAGTATTGTCAAAGCATTGTATGCACTGAGACAACAGCTCTTTTGTCTTGATGTGTAGAGGCATGAAACAGCTTTCAAACTACTGATACTCATGTGGGAAGTTAACCTAAGGTGTTTCCATTCGGTTTGCCGTAAGTGCTTTGGTGTAAAATTGAAATGAATGGTATTAGTATTGCCAAAGCATTGTATGCACTGAGAAAACAACTTTTTCTTTTGATGAGCAGAGGCATGAAACAACTTTCAGATATCTCAGAATCATGTCGGAAGTTAACCGAAGGTGTTTCCATTAGCTTTGCACCATGTACTTTGGTGGAAAATTGAAATGTATACTACTGTAATTTTAGATCATTGTATGCACTGAGAAAACAACTTTTTTGTCTTGATGGGCAGAGGCATGAAACAACTTTCAGATATCTCATAATCATCGGGGAGGTTAACCTAAGGTGTTTCTATTAGTTTGCAGTAAGTGCTTTGGTGTAAAATTGAAATGTATACTATTTGTATTGTCAAAGCATTGTATTCACTGAGATCACAACTTTTTTGTCCTGATGTGTACAGGCATGAAACAACTTTCAAACTACTCATAATCATGTGGAAATTTAAACTATGGTGTTTCCATTACGTTTGCAGTAAGTACTTTGGAGTAAAATTGAAATGTATACTATATGTATTGTCAAAGCATTGTATTCACTGAGAAATCAACTTTTTTGTCTTTATGTGCAGAGGCATGAAACAACTTTCAGACATCTCAGAATCATGTTGGAAGTTAACCTAAGGTATTTCCATTAGGTTTGCAGTAAGTACTTTGGTGTAAAACTGAAATGTATGCTATTAGTATTGTCAAACTTTTGTATGCATTGAGATAACAACTTTTTTGTCCTGATGTGTACAGGCATGAAACAACTTTCAAACTACTCATAATCATGTGGAAAGTTAACCTAAGGTGTTTCCATTAGGTTTGCAGTAAGAACTTTGGTGTAAAATTGAAATGTGTACTATTTGTATTGCCAAAGCATTGTATGCACTGAGAAAACAACTTTTTTGTCTTGCTGTACAGAGGCATGAAACAACTTTCAAACTACTCAAAATCATGTGGGAAGTTAACTTAAAATGTTTCCATCAGGTTTGCACTATGCACTTTGGTGGAAAATTGGAATGTATACTACTTTAATGTCAGAAGATTGTATACACCGAGAAAACAAATTTTTTGTCTTGATGGGCAAAGGCATGAAACAACTTTCAGACATCTCAGAATCATCTGGGAAGTTAACCTAAGGTTTTTCCACTAGGTTTCCAGTAAGTGCTTTTGTGTAATTTTGAAATGTATAGTATTAGCATTGTCAAAGCATTCTATGCGCTGAGATAACAACTTTTTTGTCCCGATGTGTACAGGCATGAAACAACTTTCAAACTACTCATAATCATGTGGAAATTTAAACTATGGTGTTTCCATTAGGTTTGCAGTAAGTACATTGGAGTAAAATTGAAATGTATACTATATGTATTGTCAAAGCATTGTATTCACTGAGAAATCAACTTTTTTGTCTTTATGTGCAGAGGCATGAAACAACTTTCAGACATCTCAGAATCATGTGGGAAGTTAACCTGAGGTATTTCAATTAGTTTTGCTCTAAGTACTTTGGTGTAAAATTGAAACGTATCCTATTATTACTGTCAAAGCATTGTATGCACTGAGATAACAACTTTTTTGTCCTGATGTGTACAGGCATGAAACAACTTTCAAACTACTCACAATCATGTGGAAAGTTAACCTAAGCTGTTTTCCATTAGGTTTGCAGTAAGTACTTTGCTGTAAAATTGAAATGTGTACTATTTGTTTTTCCAAAGCATTGTATATACTGAGAAAACAACTTTTTTGTCTTGCTGTACAGAGGCATGAAACAACTTTCAAACTACACAAAAACATGTGGGAAGTTAACCTAAGCTGTTTCCATTAGGTTTGCACTAAGTACTTTGGTGTCAATTGAAATGTATACTCTATGTATTGTCAAAGCTTTGTATTCACTGAGAAATCAACTTTTTTGTCTTTATGTGCAGAGGCATGAAACAACTTTCAGACATCTCAGAATCATGTGGAAAGTTACCCTAAGTTATTTCCATTAGGTTTACAGTAAGTACTTTGGTGTAAACTTGAAATGTAGCTATTAGTATTGTCAAAGCATTGTATGCACTGAGATAACAACTTTTTTGTCTTGATGTGTAGAGGCATGAAACAAATTTGAAACTACTCATAATCATGTGGGAATTTAACCTAAGGTGTTTCCATTAGGTTTGCAGTAATTACTTTTGTGTAAAATTGAAATGTATACTATTTGTATTGTCAAAGCATTGCGTGCACTTAGAAAACAACTTTTTTGTCTTGTTGTACAGAGGCATGAAACAACTTTCAGATATCTCAGAATCATCTGGGAAGTTAACCTGAGGTGTTTACATTAGGTTTGCAGTCAGGACTTTTGAGTACAATGGAAATGTATACTACTTTTATGTCAAAGCTTTGTATTCAGTGAGAAATCAACTTTTTTGTCTTTATGTGCCGAGGCATGAAACAACTTGCAGACATCACAGAAGCATGTGGGAAGTTAACCTAAGGTGTTTCCAATAGGTTTGCAGGAAGTGCTTTGCTGTAAAATTGAAATGTATACTATTTGTATTGTCAAAGCATTGCGTGCACTTAGAAAACAACTTTTTTCTCTTGTTGTACAGAGGCATGAAACAACTTTCAGATATCTCAGAATCATCTGGGAAGTTAACCTGAGGTGTTTACATTAGGTTTGCAGTCAGGACTTTTGAGTACAATTGAAATGTATACTACTTTTATGTCAAAGCTTTGTATTCACTGAGAAATCAACTTTTTTGTCTTTATGTGCCGAGGCATGAAACAGCTTGCAGACATCACAGAAGCATGTGGGAAGTTAACCCAAGGTGTTTCCATTAGGTTTGCAGGAAGTGCTTTGCTGTAAAATTGAAATGTATACTATTAGTATTGTCAAAGCATTGTATGCATTGAGATAACAACTTGATTCTCTTGATGTGTAGAGGCATGAAACAACTTTCAAACTACTCATAATCATCTGGGAAGTTAACATAAGGTGTTTCCATTAGGTTTGCAGTAAGTAATTTGGTGTAAATTTGGAATGTATGCTATATGTATTGTCATAGCATTGTATTTACTGAGAAATGAACTTTTTTGTCTTCATGTGCAGAGGCATGAAACAACTTTCAGACATCTCAGAATCATGTTGGAAGTTAACCTAAGGTATTTCCATTAGGTTTGCAGTAAGTACTTTGGTGTAAAATTGAAATGTATGCTATTAGTATTGTCAAACTATTGTATGCATTGAGATAACAACTTTTTTGTCCTGATGTGTACAGGCATGAAACAACTTTCAAACTACTTATAATCATGTGGATAGTTAACCCTGGGTGTTCCCATTAGGTTTGCAGTAAGTGCTTTGGTGTAAAATTGAAATGTATACTACCTTAATGTCAGAACATTGTGTGCACAGAGAAAGCAACTTTTTTATCTTGCTGTTCAGAGGCATGAAACAACTTTCAAACTACTCAGAATTATGTGGGAAGTTAACTTAAAATATTTCCATCAGGTTTGCACTATGAACTTTGGTGGAAAATTGAAATGTATACTACTTTAATGTCAAAGCATTGCATGCACTTACAAAACAACTTTTTTGTCCTGATGTGTACAGGAATGAAACACCTTTCAAACTCCTCATAATCATGTGGGAAGTTAACTTAAGGTGTTTCCATTAGGTTTGCAGTAAGTACTTTGGTGTGAAATTGAAATGTGTTCTATTTGTATTGCCAAACCATTGTATGCACTGAGAAAACAACTTTTTTGTCTTGCTGTACAGAGGCATGAAACAACTTTCAAACTACTCAAAATCATGTGGGAAGTTAACTTAAAATGTTTCCATCAGGTTTACACTACGCACTTTGGTGGAAAATTGGAATGTGTACTACTTTAATGTCAGAAGATTGTATGCACTGAGAAAACAAATTTTTTGTCTTGATGTGTAGAGGCATGAAACAACTTTCAAACTACTCATAATCATGTGGGAAGTTAACCTAAGCTGTTTCCATTAGGTTTGCACTAAGTACTTTGGTGTCAATTGAAATGTATACTCTATGTATTGTCAAAGCTTTGTATTCATTGAGAAATCAACTTTTTTGTCTTTATGTGCAGAGGCATGAAACAACTTTCAGACATCTCAGAATCATGTGGAAAGTTAACCTAAGTTATTTCCATTAGGTTTGCAGTAAGTACTTTGGTGTAAAATTGAAATTTAGACTATATGTATTGTCAAAGCATTGTATTCACTGAGAAATCATCTTTTTTGTCTTGCTGTTCAGAGGCATGAAACAACTTTCAAACCATTCAGAATCATGTGGGAAGTTAACCTGCAATGTTTCCATCAGGTTTGCACTATGCACTTTGGTGGAAAATTGCAATGTATACTACTTTAATGTCAGAACATTGTATGCACTGAGAAAACAACTTTTTCCTCTTGATGTGCAGAGGCATGAAACAACTTTCAGACATCTCAGAATCATGTGGAAAGTTACCCTAAGTTATTTCCATTAGGTTTACAGTAAGTACTTTGGTGTAAACTTGAAATGTAGCTATTAGTATTGTCAAAGCATTGTATGCACTGAGATAACAACTTTTTTGTCTTGATGTGTAGAGGCATGAAACAAATTTGAAACTACTCATAATCATGTGGGAATTTAACCTAAGGTGTTTCCATTAGGTTTGCAGTAATTACTTTTGTGTAAAATTGAAATGTATACTATTTGTATTGTCAAAGCATTGCGTGCACTTAGAAGACATCTTTTTTGTCTTGTTGTACAGAGGCATGAAACAACTTTCAGATATCTCAGAATCATCTGGGAAGTTAACCTGAGGTGTTTACATTAGGTTTGCAGTCAGGACTTTTGTGTACAATTGAAATGTATACTACTTTTATGTCAAAGCTTTGTATTCACTGAGAAATCAACTTTTTTGTCTTTATGTGCAGAGGCATGAAACAACTTTCAAACTACTCAGAATCATGTGGGAAGTTAACTTAAAATGTTTCCATCAGGTTTGCACTATGCTCTTTGGTGGAAAATTTAAATGCATACTACTTTAATGTCAGAACATTGTATGCACTGAGAAAACAACTTTTTTGTCTTTATGTCCAGAGGCATGAAACAACTTTCAGACATCTCAGAATCATGTGGGAAGTTAACCTAAGGCATTTCCATTAGGTTTGCAGTAAGTGCTTTGTTGTAAAAATAAAATGTAAACTATTAGTTTTGTCAAAGCCTTGTATGCACTAAGATAACAACTTTTTTGTCTTCATGTGTGGAGGCATAAAACAACTTTCAAACTCCTCATAATCATGTGGAAAGTTAACCTAAGGTGTTTCCATTAGGTTTTCAGTAAGTTCTTTGGTGTAAATTTGAAATGTATACTATTAGTATTGTCAAAGCCTTGTATGCACTGAGATAACAACTTTTTTGTCTTGATGTGTACAGCCATGAAACGATTTTCAAACTACTCATAATCATGTGGAAACTTAACCTAAGGTGTTTCCAGTAGATTTGCGGTAAGTGCTTTGGTATAAAGTTGAAATATGTACTATTTGTTTTGCCAAAGCATTGTATGCACTGAGAAAACAACTTTTTTGTCTTGCTGTTCAGAGGCATGCAACAACTTTCAAACCATTCAGAATCATGTGGGAAGTTAATCTAAGGTGTTTCCATCAGGTTTGCGCTCTGCACTTTGGTGGAAAATTGAAATATATACTACTTTAATGTCAAAGCTTTGCATGCACTTAGAAAATAACTTTTTTGTCTTGCTGTACAGAGGGATGAAATAACTTTCAAACTACTCAGAATCATGTGGGAAGTTAACCTAAGCCATTTCCATTAGGTTTGCAGTACGTTCTTTGGTGTGAAATTGAAATGTATACTATTAGTATTGTCAAAGCCTTGTATGCACTGAGAAAACAACTTTTTTGTCTTGCTGTACAGAGGCATGAAACAACTTTAAGAGTACTCAGAAGCATGTGGGAAGTAAATTTAAACTGTTTCCATCAGGTTTGCACTATGCACTTTGGTGGAAAATTGAAATGTATACTACTTTAATGTCAGAACATTGTATGCACTGAGAAAACAACTTTTTTGTCTTGCTGTTCAGAGGCTTGAAACAACTTTCAAACCTTTCAGAATCATGTGGGAAGTTAAGCTAAGGTGTTTCCATCAGGTTTGCTCCATGCATTTTGGTGTAAAATTGAAATTTATTCTATTAGGATTGTCAAAGCCAAGTATGCACTGAGATAACAACTTTTTTGTCTTGATGTGCACAGGCATGAAACAACTTTCAAACTACTCATAATCATGTGGAAAGTTAACCTAAGGTGTTTCCATTAGGTTTGCAGTAAGAACTTTGGTGTAAAATTGAAATGTATACTATATGTATTGTCAAAGCATTGTATGCACTGAGATAACAACTTTTTTGTCCTGATCTGTACAGGAATGAAACAACTTTCAAACTCCTCATAATCATGTGGGAAGTTAACCTAAGGTGTTTCCATTAGGTTTGCAGTAAGTACTTTGGTGTAAAATTGAAATGTATGGTATTAGTATTTTCAAAGCATTGTATGCACTGAGAAATCAACTTTTTTGACTTTATGTGCAGAGGCATGAAACAACTTTCAGACATCTCAGAATCATGTGGAAAGTTAACCTAAGGTATTTCCATTCGGTTTACAGTAAGTAATTTGGTGTAAAATTGAAACGTATGGTATTAGTATTTTCAAAGCATTGTATGCACTGAGATAACAACTTCTTTTGTCCTGATGTGTACAGGCATGAAACAACTTTCAAACTGCTCATAATCATGTGGAAAGTTAACCTAAGGTGTTTCCATCAGGTTTGCGGTAAGTACTTTGGTGTAAAATTGAAATGTGTACTATTTGTATTGCCAAAGTATTGTATGCACGGAGAAAACAACTTTTTTCTCTTGCTGTTCAGAGGCATGAAACAACTTTCAAACTACTCAGAATCATCTGGGAAGTTAACCTAAAATGTTTCCATCAGGTTTGCACTATGCACTTTGCTGGAAAATTGAAATGTATACTACTTTAATGTCAAAGCATTGCATGCACTTAGAAAACAACTTTTGTGTCTCGCTGTACAGTGGCATGAAACAACTTTCAAACTACTCAGAATCATGTGGGACGTTAACGTAAAATGTCTCCATCAGGTTTGCACTATGCACTTTGGTGGAAAATTGAAATGTATACTACTTTAATGTTAGAACATTGTACGCACTGAGAAAACAACTTTTTTCTCTTGATGGGCAGAGGCATGAAACAGCTTTCAAACTACTCATAATCATCTGGGAAGTTAACCTGAGGTGTTTCCATTAGGTTTGCAGTAAGTACTTTGCTGTAAAATTGAAATGTATGCTATTAGTATTGTCAAAGCATTGTATGCACTGAGACAACAGCTCTTTTGTCTTGATGTGTAGAGGCATGAAACAGCTTTCAAACTACTGATACTCATGTGGGAAGTTAACCTAAGGTGTTTCCATTCGGTTTGCCGTAAGTGCTTTGGTGTAAAATTGAAATGAATGGTATTAGTATTGCCAAAGCATTGTATGCACTGAGAAAACAACTTTTTTGTCCTGATGTGTACAGGCATGAAACAACTTTCAAACTACTCACAATCATGTGGAAAGTTAACCTAAGCTGTTTTCCATTAGGTTTGCAGTAAGTACTTTGCTGTAAAATTGAAATGTGTACTATTTGTTTTTCCAAAGCATTGTATATACTGAGAAAACAACTTTTTTGTCTTGCTGTACAGAGGCATGAAACAACTTTCAAACTACACAAAATCATGTGGGAAGTTAACCTAAGCTGTTTCCATTAGGTTTGCACTAAGTACTTTGGTGTCAATTGAAATGTATACTCTATGTATTGTCAAAGCTTTGTATTCACTGAGAAATCAACTTTTTTGTCTTTATGTGCAGAGGCATGAAACAACTTTCAGACATCTCAGAATCATGTGGAAAGTTACCCTAAGTTATTTCCATTAGGTTTACAGTAAGTACTTTGGTGTAAACTTGAAATGTAGCTATTAGTACTGTCAAAGCATTGTATGCACTGAGATAACAACTTTTTTGTCTTGATGTGTAGAGGCATGAAACAAATTTGAAACTACTCATAATCATGTGGGAATTTAACCTAAGGTGTTTCCATTAGGTTTGCAGTAATTACTTTTGTGTAAAATTGAAATGTATACTATTTGTATTGTCAAAGCATTGCGTGCACTTAGAAAACAACTTTTTTGTCTTGTTGTACAGAGGCATGAAACAACTTTCAGATATCTCAGAATCATCTGGGAAGTTAACCTGAGGTGTTTACATTAGGTTTGCAGTCAGGACTTTTGAGTACAATTGAAATGTATACTACTTTTATGTCAAAGCTTTGTATTCAGTGAGAAATCAACTTTTTTGTCTTTATGTGCGGAGGCATGAAACAACTTGCAGACATCACAGAAGCATGTGGGAAGTTAACCTAAGGTGTTTCCAATAGGTTTGCAGGAAGTGCTTTGCTGTAAAATTGAAATGTATACTATTTGTATTGTCAAAGCATTGCGTGCACTTAGAAAACAACTTTTTTCTCTTGTTGTACAGAGGCATGAAACAACTTTCAGATATCTCAGAATCATCTGGGAAGTTAACCTGAGGTGTTTACATTAGGTTTGCAGTCAGGACTTTTGAGTACAATTGAAATGTATACTACTTTTATGTCAAAGCTTTGTATTCACTGAGAAATCAACTTTTTTGTCTTTATGTGCCGAGGCATGAAACAGCTTGCAGACATCACAGAAGCATGTGGGAAGTTAACCCAAGGTGTTTCCATTAGGTTTGCAGGAAGTGCTTTGCTGTAAAATTGAAATGTATACTATTTGTATTGTCAAAGCATTGCGTTCACTTAGAAAACAACTTTTTTCTCTTGTTGTACAGAGGCATGAAACAACTTTCAGATATCTCAGAATCATCTGGGAAGTTAACCTGAGGTGTTTACATTAGGTTTGCAGTCAGGACTTTTGAGTACAATTGAAATGTATACTACTTTTATGTCAAAGCTTTGTATTCACTGAGAAATCAACTTTTTTGTCTTTATGTGCCGAGGCATGAAACAGCTTGCAGACATCACAGAAGCATGTGGGAAGTTAACCAAAGGTGTTTCCATTAGGTTTGCAGGAAGTGCTTTGCTGTAAAATTGAAATGTATACTATTAGTATTGTCAAAGCATTGTATGCATTGAGATAACAACTTGATTCTCTTGATGTGTAGAGGCATGAAACAACTTTCAAACTACTAATAATCATCTGGGAAGTTAACATAAGGTGTTTCCATTAGGTTTGCAGTAAGTACTTTGGTGTAAAATTGAAATGTATGGTATTAGTATTTTCAAAGCATTGTATGCACTGAGAAATCAACTTTTTTGACTTTATGTGCAGAGGCATGAAACAACTTTCAGACATCTCAGAATCATGTGGAAAGTTAACCTAAGGTATTTCCATTCGGTTTACAGTAAGTAATTTGGTGTAAAATTGAAACGTATGGTATTAGTATTTTCAAAGCATTGTATGCACTGAGATAACAACTTCTTTTGTCCTGATGTGTACAGGCATGAAACAACTTTCAAACTGCTCATAATCATGTGGAAAGTTAACCTAAGGTGTTTCCATTAGGTTTGCGGTAAGTACTTTGGTGTAAAATTGAAATGTGTACTATTTATATTGCCAAAGTATTGTATGCACGGAGAAAACAACTTTTTTCTCTTGCTGTTCAGAGGCATGAAACAACTTTCAAACTACTCAGAATCATCTGGGAAGTTAACCTAAAATGTTTCCATCAGGTTTGCACTATGCACTTTGCTGGAAAATTGAAATGTATACTACTTTAATGTCAAAGCATTGCATGCACTTAGAAAACAACTTTTGTGTCTCGCTGTACAGTGGCATGAAACAACTTTCAAACTACTCAGAATCATGTGGGACGTTAACGTAAAATGTCTCCATCAGGTTTGCACTATGCACTTTGGTGGAAAATTGAAATGTATACTACTTTAATGTTAGAACATTGTACGCACTGAGAAAACAACTTTTTTCTCTTGATGGGCAGAGGCATGAAACAGCTTTCAAACTACTCATAATCATCTGGGAAGTTAACCTGAGGTGTTTCCATTAGGTTTGCAGTAAGTACTTTGCTGTAAAATTGAAATGTATGCTATTAGTATTGTCAAAGCATTGTATGCACTGAGACAACAGCTCTTTTGTCTTGATGTGTAGAGGCATGAAACAGCTTTCAAACTACTGATACTCATGTGGGAAGTTAACCTAAGGTGTTTCCATTCGGTTTGCCGTAAGTGCTTTGGTGTAAAATTGAAATGAATGGTATTAGTATTGCCAAAGCATTGTATGCACTGAGAAAACAACTTTTTCTTTTGATGAGCAGAGGCATGAAACAACTTTCAGATATCTCAGAATCATGTCGGAAGTTAACCGAAGGTGTTTCCATTAGCTTTGCACCATGTACTTTGGTGGAAAATTGAAATGTATACTACTGTAATTTTAGATCATTGTATGCACTGAGAAAACAACTTTTTTGTCTTGATGGGCAGAGGCATGAAACAACTTTCAGATATCTCATAATCATCGGGGAGGTTAACCTAAGGTGTTTCTATTAGTTTGCAAAGTGCTTTGGTGTAAAATTGAAATGTATACTATTAGTATTGTCAAACTTTTGTATGCATTGAGATAACAACTTTTTTGTCCTGATGTGTACAGGCATGAAACAACTTTCAAACTACTCATAATCATGTGGAAAGTTAACCTAAGGTGTTTCCATTAGGTTTGCAGTAAGAACTTTGGTGTAAAATTGAAATGTGTACTATTTGTATTGCCAAAGCATTGTATGCACTGAGAAAACAACTTTTTTGTCTTGCTGTACAGAGGCATGAAACAACTTTCAAACTACTCAAAATCATGTGGGAAGTTAACTTAAAATGTTTCCATCAGGTTTGCACTATGCACTTTGGTGGAAAATTGGAATGTATACTACTTTAATGTCAGAAGATTGTATACACCGAGAAAACAAATTTTTTGTCTTGATGGGCAAAGGCATGAAACAACTTTCAGACATCTCAGAATCATCTGGGAAGTTAACCTAAGGTTTTTCCACTAGGTTTTCAGTAAGTGCTTTGGTGTAATTTTGAAATGTATAGTATTAGCATTGTCAAAGCATTGTATGCGCTGAGATAACAACTTTTTTGTCCCGATGTGTACAGGCATGAAACAACTTTCAAACTACTCATAATCATGTGGAAATTTAAACTATGGTGTTTCCATTAGGTTTGCAGTAAGTACATTGGAGTAAAATTGAAATGTATACTATATGTATTGTCAAAGCATTGTATTCACTGAGAAATCAACTTTTTTGTCTTTATGTGCAAAGGCATGAAACAACTTTCAAACTACTCACAATCATGTGGAAAGTTAACCTAAGCTGTTTTCCATTAGGTTTGCAGTAAGTAGTTTGCTGTAAAATTGAAATGTGTACTATTTGTTTTTCCAAAGCATTGTATATACTGAGAAAACAACTTTTTTGTCTTGCTGTACAGAGGCATGAAACAACTTTCAAACTACACAAAATCATGTGGGAAGTTAACCTAAGCTGTTTCCATTAGGTTTGCACTAAGTACTTTGGTGTCAATTGAAATGTATACTCTATGTATTGTCAAAGCTTTGTATTCACTGAGAAATCAACTTTTTTGTCTTTATGTGCAGAGGCATGAAACAACTTTCAGACATCTCAGAATCATGTGGAAAGTTACCCTAAGTTATTTCCATTAGGTTTACAGTAAGTACTTTGGTGTAAACTTGAAATGTAGCTATTAGTACTGTCAAAGCATTGTATGCACTGAGATAACAACTTTTTTGTCTTGATGTGTAGAGGCATGAAACAAATTTGAAACTACTCATAATCATGTGGGAATTTAACCTAAGGTGTTTCCATTAGGTTTGCAGTAATTACTTTTGTGTAAAATTGAAATGTATACTATTTGTATTGTCAAAGCATTGCGTGCACTTAGAAAACAACTTTTTTGTCTTGTTGTACAGAGGCATGAAACAACTTTCAGATATCTCAGAATCATCTGGGAAGTTAACCTGAGGTGTTTACATTAGGTTTGCAGTCAGGACTTTTGAGTACAATTGAAATGTATACTACTTTTATGTCAAAGCTTTGTATTCAGTGAGAAATCAACTTTTTTGTCTTTATGTGCGGAGGCATGAAACAACTTGCAGACATCACAGAAGCATGTGGGAAGTTAACCTAAGGTGTTTCCAATAGGTTTGCAGGAAGTGCTTTGCTGTAAAATTGAAATGTATACTATTTGTATTGTCAAAGCATTGCGTGCACTTAGAAAACAACTTTTTTCTCTTGTTGTACAGAGGCATGAAACAACTTTCAGATATCTCAGAATCATCTGGGAAGTTAACCTGAGGTGTTTACATTAGGTTTGCAGTCAGGACTTTTGAGTACAATTGAAATGTATACTACTTTTATGTCAAAGCTTTGTATTCACTGAGAAATCAACTTTTTTGTCTTTATGTGCCGAGGCATGAAACAGCTTGCAGACATCACAGAAGCATGTGGGAAGTTAACCCAAGGTGTTTCCATTAGGTTTGCAGGAAGTGCTTTGCTGTAAAATTGAAATGTATACTATTAGTATTGTCAAAGCATTGTATGCATTGAGATAACAACTTGATTCTCTTGATGTGTAGAGGCATGAAACAACTTTCAAACTACTCATAATCATCTGGGAAGTTAACATAAGGTGTTTCCATTAGGTTTGCAGTAAGTAATTTGGTGTAAAATTGGAATGTATGCTATATGTATTGTCATAGCATTGTATTTACTGAGAAATGAACTTTTTTGTCTTCATGTGCAGAGGCATGAAACAACTTTCAGACATCTCAGAATCATGTTGGAAGTTAACCTAAGGTATTTCCATTAGGTTTGCAGTAAGTACTTTGGTGTAAAATTGAAATGTATGCTATTAGTATTGTCAAACTATTGTATGCATTGAGATAACAACTTTTTTGTCCTGATGTGTACAGGCATGAAACAACTTTCAAACTACTTATAATCATGTGGATAGTTAACCCTGGGTGTTCCCATTAGGTTTGCAGTAAGTGCTTTGGTGTAAAATTGAAATGTATACTACCTTAATGTCAGAACATTGTGTGCACAGAGAAAGCAACTTTTTTATCTTGCTGTTCAGAGGCATGAAACAACTTTCAAACTACTCAGAATCATGTGGGAAGTTAACTTAAAATATTTCCATCAGGTTTGCACTATGAACTTTGGTGGAAAATTGAAATGTATACTACTTTAATGTCAAAGCATTGCATGCACTTACAAAACAACTTTTTTGTCCTGATGTGTACAGGAATGAAACACCTTTCAAACTCCTCATAATCATGTGGGAAGTTAACTTAAGGTGTTTCCATTAGGTTTGCAGTAAGTACTTTGGTGTAAAATTGAAATGTGTTCTATTTGTATTGCCAAACCATTGTATGCACTGAGAAAACAACTTTTTTGTCTTGCTGTACAGAGGCATGAAACAACTTTCAAACTACTCAAAATCAGGTGGGAAGTTAACTTAAAATGTTTCCATCAGGTTTACACTATGCACTTTGGTGGAAAATTGGAATGTGTACTACTTTAATGTCAGAAGATTGTATGCACTGAGAAAACAAATTTTTTGTCTTGATGTGTAGAGGCATGAAACAACTTTCAAACTACTCATAATCATGTGGGAAGTTAACCTAAGCTGTTTCCATTAGGTTTGCACTAAGTACTTTGGTGTCAATTGAAATGTATACTCTATGTATTGTCAAAGCTTTGTATTCATTGAGAAATCAACTTTTTTGTCTTTATGTGCAGAGGCATGAAACAACTTTCAGACATCTCAGAATCATGTGGAAAGTTAACCTAAGTTATTTCCATTAGGTTTGCAGTAAGTACTTTGGTGTAAAATTGAAATTTAGACTATATGTATTGTCAAAGCATTGTATTCACTGAGAAATCATCTTTTTTGTCTTGCTGTTCAGAGGCATGAAACAACTTTCAAACCATTCAGAATCATGTGGGAAGTTAACCTGCAATGTTTCCATCAGGTTTGCACTATGCACTTTGGTGGAAAATTGCAATGTATACTACTTTAATGTCAGAACATTGTATGCACTGAGAAAACAACTTTTTCCTCTTGATGTGCAGAGGCATGAAACAACTTTCAGACATCTCAGAATCATGTGGAAAGTTACCCTAAGTTATTTCCATTAGGTTTACAGTAAGTACTTTGGTGTAAACTTGAAATGTAGCTATTAGTATTGTCAAAGCATTGTATGCACTGAGATAACAACTTTTTTGTCTTGATGTGTAGAGGCATGAAACAAATTTGAAACTACTCATAATCATGTGGGAATTTAACCTAAGGTGTTTCCATTAGGTTTGCAGTAATTACTTTTGTGTAAAATTGAAATGTATACTATTTGTATTGTCAAAGCATTGCGTGCACTTAGAAGACATCTTTTTTGTCTTGTTGTACAGAGGCATGAAACAACTTTCAGATATCTCAGAATCATCTGGGAAGTTAACCTGAGGTGTTTACATTAGGTTTGCAGTCAGGACTTTTGTGTACAATTGAAATGTATACTACTTTTATGTCAAAGCTTTGTATTCACTGAGAAATCAACTTTTTTGTCTTTATGTGCAGAGGCATGAAACAACTTTCAAACTACTCAGAATCATGTGGGAAGTTAACTTAAAATGTTTCCATCAGGTTTGCACTATGCTCTTTGGTGGAAAATTTAAATGCATACTACTTTAATGTCAGAACATTGTATGCACTGAGAAAACAACTTTTTTGTCTTTATGTCCAGAGGCATGAAACAACTTTCAGACATCTCAGAATCATGTGGGAAGTTAACCTAAGGCATTTCCATTAGGTTTGCAGTAAGTGCTTTGTTGTAAAAATAAAATGTAAACTATTAGTTTTGTCAAAGCCTTGTATGCACTAAGATAACAACTTTTTTGTCTTCATGTGTGGAGGCATAAAACAACTTTCAAACTCCTCATAATCATGTGGAAAGTTAACCTAAGGTGTTTCCATTAGGTTTTCAGTAAGTTCTTTGGTGTAAATTTGAAATGTATACTATTAGTATTGTCAAAGCCTTGTATGCACTGAGATAACAACTTTTTTGTCTTGATGTGTACAGCCATGAAACAATTTTCAAACTACTCATAATCATGTGGAAACTTAACCTAAGGTGTTTCCAGTAGATTTGCGGTAAGTGCTTTGGTATAAAGTTGAAATATGTACCATTTGTTTTGCCAAAGCATTGTATGCACTGAGAAAACAACTTTTTTGTCTTGCTGTTCAGAGGCATGCAACAACTTTCAAACCATTCAGAATCATGTGGGAAGTTAATCTAAGGTGTTTCCATCAGGTTTGCGCTCTGCACTTTGGTGGAAAATTGAAATATATACTACTTTAATGTCAAAGCTTTGCATGCACTTAGAAAATAACTTTTTTGTCTTGCTGTACAGAGGGATGAAATAACTTTCAAACTACTCAGAATCATGTGGGAAGTTAACCTAAGCCATTTCCATTAGGTTTGCAGTACGTTCTTTGGTGTGAAATTGAAATGTATACTATTAGTATTGTCAAAGCCTTGTATGCACTGAGAAAACAACTTTTTTGTCTTGCTGTACAGAGGCATGAAACAACTTTAAGAGTACTCAGAAGCATGTGGGAAGTAAATTTAAACTGTTTCCATCAGGTTTGCACTATGCACTTTGGTGGAAAATTGAAATGTATACTACTTTAATGTCAGAACATTGTATGCACTGAGAAAACAACTTTTTTGTCTTGCTGTTCAGAGGCTTGAAACAACTTTCAAACCTTTCAGAATCATGTGGGAAGTTAAGCTAAGGTGTTTCCATCAGGTTTGCTCTATGCATTTTGGTGTAAAATTGAAATTTATTCTATTAGGATTGTCAAAGCCAAGTATGCACTGAGATAACAACTTTTTTGTCTTGATGTGCACAGGCATGAAACAACTTTCAAACTACTCATAATCATGTGGAAAGTTAACCTAAGGTGTTTCCATTAGGTTTGCAGTAAGAACTTTGGTGTAAAATTGAAATGTGTACTATTTGTATTGCCAAAGCATTGTATGCACTGATAAAACAACTTTTTTGTCTTGCTGTACAGAGGCATGAAACAACTTTAAGAGTACTCAGAATCATGTGGGAAGTTCATTTAAAATGTTTCCATTAGGTTTGCACTATGCACTTTGGTGGAAAATTGAAATGTATACTACTTTAATGTCAGAACATTGTATGCACTGAGAAAACAACTTTTTGGTCTTGATGGGCAGAGGCATGAAACAACTTTTAGACATCTCAGAATCATGTGGGAAGTTAACCTAAGGTGTTTCCATTAGGTTTGCAGTAAGTGCTTTGGTGTAAAATTGAAATGTGTACTATTTGTATTGCCAAACCATTGTATGAACTGAGAAAACAACTTTTTTATCTTGCTGTTCAGAGGCATGAAACAACTTTCAAACTACTCAGAATCATTTGGGAAGTTAACTTAAAATATTTCCATCAGGTTTGCACTATGAACTTTGGTGGAAAATTGAAATGTATACTACTTTAATGTCAAAGCATTGCATGCACTTACAAAACAACTCTTTTGTCTTGCTGTACAGAGGCATGAAACAACTTTCAAACTACTCAGAATCATGTGGGAAGTTAACGTAAAATGTCTCCATCAGGTTTGCACTATGCACTTTGGTGTAAAATTGGAATGTATAGTATTAGTATTGTCAAAGCATTGTATTCACAGAGAAATCAACTTTTTTGTCTTGATGTGCAGAGGCATGAAACAACTTTCAGACATCTCAGAATCATGTGGAAAGTTAACCTGAGGTATTTCCTTTAGGTTTACAGTAAGTACTTTGGTGTAAAATTGAAATGTAGCTATTACTATTGTCAAAGCATTGTATGCACTGAGATAACAACTTTTTTGACTTGATGTGTAGAGGCATGAAACAAATTTCAAACTACTCATCATCGTATCGGAATTTAACCTAAGGTGTTTCCATTAGGTTTGCAGTAATTACTTTTGTGTAAAATTGAAATGTATACTATTTGTATTGTCAAAGCATTGTATGCACTTAGAAAACAACTTTCTTGTCTTGCTGTACAGAGGTATGAAACAATTTTCAGACGTCTCAGAATCATCTGGGAAGTTAACCTAAGGTGCTTCCATTAGGTTTGCAGTCAGGACTTTTGTGTACAATTGAAATGTATACTACTTTTATGTCAAAGCTTTGTATTCACTGAGAAATCAACTTTTTTGTCTGTATGTGCAGACGCATGAAACAACTTTCAAACTACTCAGAATCATGTGGGAAGTTAACTTAAAATGTTTCCATCAGGTTTGCACTATGCTCTTTGGTGGAAAATTGAAATGTACACTACTTTAATGTCAGAACACAGTAAGCACTCAGACAACAACTTTTTTGTCTTTTTGTCCAGAGGCATGAAACAACTTTCAGACATCTCAGAATTATGTGGGAAGTGAACCTAAGGTGTTTCCATTAGGTTTGCAGTAAGTACTTTGGTGGAAAATTGAAATGTATACTACTTTAATGTTAGAACATTGTATGCACTGAGATAACAACTTTTTTGTCTTGATATGTAGAGGCATGAAACAACTTTCAAACTGCTCATAATCATGTGGAAAGCAAACCTAAGGTGTTTCCATTAGGTTTGCAGTAAGTGCTTTGGTGTAAAATTAAAATGTATGCTATTAGTATTGTCAAAGCCTTGTATGCACTGAGATAACAACTTTTTTGTCTTGATGTGTAGAGGCATGAAACAACTTTCAAACTGCTCATAATCATGTGGGAAGTTAACCTAAGCATTTCCATTAGGTTTTCAGTAAGTACTTTGGTGTAAAATTGAAATGTATGCCATTAGTATTCTCACATCATTGTATGCACTGAGATAACAACTTTTTTGTCCTGATGTGTACAGGCATGAAAAAACGTTCAAACTACTCATAATCATGTGGAAAGTTAAACTAAGGTGTTTCCATTAGGTTTACAGCAAGGACTTTGGTGTAAAGTTGAAATGTGTACTATTTGCATTACCAAAGCTTTGTATGCACTTAGAAAACAACTTTTTTGTCTTGCTCTTCAGAAGCATGAAACAAAATTCAAACCATTCAGAATCATGTGGGAAGTTAAGCTAAGGTGTTTCTATCAGGTTTGCACTCTGCACTTTGGTGGAAAATTCAAATGTATACTACTTTAATTTCAAACATTGCATGCACTTAGAAAACAACTTTTTTGTCTTGCTGTACAGAGGGATGGAACAACTTTCAAACTACTCAGAATCATGTGGGAAGTTAACTTAAAATGTTTCCAATAGGTTTGCAATATGCTCTTTGGTGGAAAATTGAAATGTACACTACTTTATGTCAGAACATTGTAAGCACTCAGAAAACAACATTTTTGTCTTTATGTCCAGAGGCATGAAACAACTTTCAGACATCTCAGAATCATGTGGGAAGTGTTTCCATTAGGTTTGCAGTAAGTACTTTGGTGTAAAATTGAAATGTATGCTATTAGTATTGTCACAGCATTGTATGCACTGAGATAACAACTTTTTTGTCCTCATGTGTACAGGCATGAAACAACTTTCAAACTACTCATAATCATGTGGAAAGTTATACTAAGATGTTTCCATTAGGTTTGCCGCAAGTACTTTGGTGTAAAGTTGAAATGTGTACCATTTGTATTCCCAGAGCATTGTATGCACTGACAAAGCAACTTTTTTCTCTTGCTGTTCGGAGGCATGAAGCAACTTTCAAACCATTCAGAATCATGTGGGAGGTTAAGCGAAGGTGTTTCCATCAGGTTTGCACTCTGCACTTTGTTGGAAAATTCAAATGTATGATACATTAATTTCAAAGAATTGCATGCACTTAGAAAACAGCTTTTTTGTCTTGCTGTACAGAGGGATGAAACAACATTCAAACTCCTCAGAATCATGTCGGAAGTTAACTTAAAATGTTTCCATCAGGTTTGCACTATGCTCTTTGGTTGAAAATTGAAATGTACACTACTTTAATGTCAGAACATTGTAAGCACTCAGAAAACAACTTTTTTGTCTTTATGTCCAGAGGCATGAAACAACTTTCAGACATCTCAGAATCATGTGGGAAGTTAACCTAAAGTGTTTCCATTAGGTTTGCAGTAAGTACTTTGGTGTAAAATTGAAATGTATGCTATTAGTATTGTCACAGCATTGTATGCACTGAGATAACAACTTTTTTGTCCTGATGTGTACAGGCATGAAACAACTTTCAAACTACTCATAATCATGTGGAAAGTTAAACTAAGGTGTTTCCATTAGGTTTGCCACAAGTACTTTGGTGTAAAGTTGAAATGTGTACCATTTGTATTCCCAGAGCATTGTATGCACTGACAAAGCAACTTTTTTATCTTGCTGTTCAGAAGCATGAAGCAACTTTCAAACCATTCAGAATCATGTGGGAGGTTAAGCTAAGGTGTTTCCATCAGGTTTGCACTCTGCACTTTGTTGGAAAATTCAAATGTATTATACTTTAATTTCAAAGAATTGCATGCACTTAGAAAACAGCTTTTTTGTCTTGCTGTACAGAGGGATGAAACAACTTTCAAACTACTCAGAATCATATGGGAAGTTAACTTAAAATGTTTCCATCAGGTTTGCACTATGCTCTTTGGTGGAAAATTGAAATGTACACTACTTTAATGTCAGAACACAGTAAGCACTCAGACAACAACTTTTTTGTCTTTTTGTCCAGAGGCATGAAACAACTTTCAGACATCTCAGAATTATGTGGGAAGTGAACCTAAGGTGTTTCCATTAGGTTTGCAGTAAGTACTTTGGTGGAAAGTTGAAATGTATACTACTTTAATGTTAGAACATTGTATGCACTGAGATAACAACTTTTTTGTCTTGATATGTAGAGGCATGAAACAACTTTCAAACTGCTCATAATCATGTGGAAAGTAAACCTAAGGTGTTTCCATTAGGTTTGCAGTAAGTGCTTTGGTGTAAAATTAAAATGTATGCTATTAGTATTGTCAAAGCCTTGTATGCACTGAGATAACAACTTTTTTGTCTTGATGTGTAGAGGCATGAAACAACTTTCAAACTGCTCATAATCATGTGGGAAGTTAACCTAAGCATTTCCATTAGGTTTTCAGTAAGTACTTTGGTGTAAAATTGAAATGTATGCCATTAGTATTCTCACATCATTGTATGCACTGAGATAACAACTTTTTTGTCATGATTTATCAGGCATGAAAAAGCGTTCAAACTACTCATAATCATGTGGAAAGTTAAACTAAGGTGTTTCCATTAGGTTTGCCACAAGTACTTTGGTGTAAAGTTGAAATGTGTACCATTTGTATTCCCAGAGCATTGTATGCACTGACAAAGCAACTTTTTTCTCTTGCTGTTCAGAGGCATGAAGCAACTTTCAAACCATTCAGAATCATGTGGGAGGTTAAGCTAAGGTGTTTCTATCAGGTTTGCACTCTGCACTTTGGTGGAAAATTCAAATGTATACTACTTTAATTTCAAACATTGCATGCACTTAGAAAACAACTTTTTTGTCTTGCTGTACAGAGGGATGGAACAACTTTCAAACTACTCAGAATCATGTGGGAAGTTAACTTAAAATGTTTCCAATAGGTTTTCAATATGCTCTTTGGTGGAAAATTGAAATGTACACTACTTTATGTCAGAACATTGTAAGCACTCAGAAAACAACATTTTTGTCTTTATGTCCAGAGGCATGAAACAACTTTCAGACATCTCAGAATCATGTGGGAAGTTAACCTAAAGTGTTTCCATTAGGTTTGCAGTAAGTACTTTGGTGTAAAATTGAAATGTATGCTATTAGTATTGTCACAGCATTGTATGCACTGAGATAACAACTTTTTTGTCCTGATGTGTACAGGCATGAAAAAACTTTCAAACTACTCAGAATCATGTGGGAAGTTAACTTAAAATGTTTCTAATAGGTTTGCAATATGCTCTTTGGTGGAAAATTGAAATGTACACTACTTTAAGTCAGAACATTGTAAGCACTCAGAAAACAACATTTTTGTCTTTATGTCCAGAGGCATGAAACAACTTTCAGACATCTCAGAATCATGTGGGAAGTTAACCTAAGGTGTTTCCATTAGGTTTGCAGTAAGTGCTTTGGTGTAAAATTAAAATGTATGCTATTAGTATTGTCAAAGCCTTGTATGCACTAAGATAACAACTTATTTGTCTTGATGTGTAGAGGCATGAAACAACTTTCAAACTGCTCATAATCATGTGGGAAGTTAACCTAAGCTGTATCCATTAGGTTTTCAGTAAGTACTTTGGTGTAAAATTGAAATGTATGCCATTAGTATTCTCACATCATTGTATGCACTGAGATAACAACTTTTTTGTCCTGATGTGTACATGCATGAAAAAACTTTCAAACTACTCATAATCATGTGGAAAGTTAAACTAAGGTGTTTCCATTAGGTTAACAGCAAGTACTTTGGTGTAAAGTTGAAATGTGTACTATTTGCATTACCAGAGCTTTGTATGCACTTGGAAAACAACTTTTTTGTCTTGCTGTTCAGAAGCATGAAGCAACGTTCAAACCATTCAGAATCATGTGGGAAGTTAAGCTAAGGTCTTTCTATCAGGTTTGCAGTCTGCACTTTGGTGGAAAATTCAAATGTATACTACTTTAATTGCAAACATTGCATGCACTTAGAAAACAACTTTTTTGTCTTGCTGTACAGAGGGATGGAACAACTTTCAAACTACTCAGAATCATGTGGGAAGTTAACTTAAAATGTTTCTAATAGGTTTGCAATATGCTCTTTGGTGGAAAATTGAAATGTACACTACTTTATGTCAGAACATTGTAAGCACTCAGAAAACAACATTTTTGTCTTTATGTCCAGAGGCATGAAACAACTTTCAGACATCTCAGAATCATGTGGGAAGTTAACCTAAGGTGTTTCCATTAGGTTTGCAGTAAGTACTTTGGTGTAAAATTGAAATCTATGCTATTAGTATTGTCACAGCATTGTATGCACTGAGATAACAACTTTTTTGTCCTGATGTGTACAGGCATGAAACAACTTTCAAACTACTCATAATCATGTGGAAAGTTAAACTAAGGTGTTTCCATTAGGTTTGCCACAAGTACTTTGGTGTAAAGTTGAAATGTGTACCATTTGTATTCCCAGAGCATTGTATGCACTGACAAAGCAACTTTTTTATCTTGCTGTTCAGAAGCATGAAGCAACTTTCAAACCATTCAGAATCATGTGGGAGGTTAAGCGAAGGTGTTTCCATCAGGTTTGCACTCTGCACTTTGTTGGAAAATTCAAATGTATGATACATTAATTTCAAAGAATTGCATGCACTTAGAAAACAGCTTTTTTGTCTTGCTGTACAGAGGGATGAAACAACTTTCAAACTACTCAGAATCATGTGGGAAGTTAACTTAAAATGTTTCCATCAGGTTTGCAGTATGCTCTTTGGTGGAAAATTGAAATGTACACTACTTTAATGTCAGAACACAGTAAGCACTCAGACAACAACTTTTTTTAGGCATGAAACAACTTTCAGACATCTCAGAATTATGTGGGAAGTGAACCTAAAGTGTTTCCATTAGGTTTGCAGTAAGTACTTTGGTGGAAAATTGAAATGTATACTACTTTAATGTTAGAACATTGTATGCACTGAGATAACAACTTTTTTGTCTTGATATGTAGAGGCATGAAACAACTTTAAAACTGCTCATAATCATGTGGAAAGTAAACCTAAGGTGTTTCCATTAGGTTTGCAGTAAGTGCTTTGGTGTAAAATTAAAATGTATGCTATTAGTATTGTCAAAGCCTTGTATGCACTAAGATAACAACTTATTTGTCTTGATGTGTAGAGGCATGAAACAACTTTCAAACTGCTCATAATCATGTGGGAAGTTAACCTAAGCTGTATCCATTAGGTTTTCAGTAAGTACTTTGGTGTAAAATTGAAATGTATGCCATTAGTATTCTCACATCATTGTATGCACTGAGATAACAACTTTTTTGTCCTGATGTGTACAGGCAAGAAAAAACTTTCAAACTACTCAGAATCATGTGGGAAGTTAACTTAAAATGTTTCTAATAGGTTTGCAATATGCTCTTTGGTGGAAAATTGAAATGTACACTACTTTAAGTCAGAACATTGTAAGCACTCAGAAAACAACATTTTTGTCTTTATGTCCAGAGGCATGAAACAACTTTCAGACATCTCAGAATCATGTGGGAAGTTAAACTAAGGTGTTTCCATTAGGTTAACAGCAAGTACTTTGGTGTAAAGTTGAAATGTGTACTATTTGCATTACCAGAGCTTTGTATGCACTTGGAAAACAACTTTTTTGTCTTGCTGTTCAGAAGCATGAAACAACGTTCAAACCATTCAGAATCATGTGGGAAGTTAAGCTAAGGTCTTTCTATCAGGTTTGCAGTCTGCACTTTGGTGGAAAATTCAAATGTATACTACTTTAATTGCAAACATTGCATGCACTTAGAAAACAACTTTTTTGTCTTGCTGTACAGAGGGATGGAACAACTTTCAAACTACTCAGAATCATGTGGGAAGTTAACTTAAAATGTTTCTAATAGGTTTGCAATATGCTCTTTGGTGGAAAATTGAAATGTACACTACTTTATGTCAGAACATTGTAAGCACTCAGAAAACAACATTTTTGTCTTTATGTCCAGAGGCATGAAACAACTTTCAGACATCTCAGAATCATGTGGGAAGTTAACCTAAGGTGTTTCCATTAGGTTTGCAGTAAGTACTTTGGTGTAAAATTGAAATCTATCCTATTAGTATTGTCACAGCATTGTATGCACTGAGATAACAACTTTTTTGTCCTGATGTGTACAGGCATGAAACAACTTTCAAACTACTCATAATCATGTGGAAAGTTAAACTAAGGTGTTTCCATTAGGTTTGCCACAAGTACTTTGGTGTAAAGTTGAAATGTGTACCATTTGTATTCCCAGAGCATTGTATGCACTGACAAAGCAACTTTTTTCTCTTGCTGTTCAGAGGCATGAAGCAACTTTCAAACCATTCAGAATCATGTGGGAGGTTAAGCGAAGGTGTTTCCATCAGGTTTGCACTCTGCACTTTGTTGGAAAATTCAAATGTATGATACATTAATTTCAAAGAATTGCATGCACTTAGAAAACAGCTTTTTTGTCTTGCTGTACAGAGGGATGAAACAACTTTCAAACTACTCAGAATCATGTGGGAAGTTAACTTAAAATGTTTCCATCAGGTTTGCACTATGCTCTTTGGTGGAAAATTGAAATGTACACTACTTTAATGTCAGAACACAGTAAGCACTCAGACAACAACTTTTTTGTCTTTTTGTCCAGAGGCATGAAACAACTTTCAGACATCTCAGAATTATGTGGGAAGTGAACCTAAGGTGTTTCCATTAGGTTTGCAGTAAGTACCTTGGTGGAAAATTGAAATGTATACTACTTTAATGTTAGAACATTGTATGCACTGAGATAACAACTTTTTTGTCTTGATATGTAGAGGCATGAAACAACTTTCAAACTGCTCATAATCATGTGGAAAGTAAACCTAAGGTGTTTCCATTAGGTTTGCAGTAAGTGCTTTGGTGTAAAATTAAAATGTATGCTATTAGTATTGTCAAAGCCTTGTATGCACTAAGATAACAACTTATTTGTCTTGATGTGTAGAGGCATGAAACAACTTTCAAACTGCTCATAATCATGTGGGAAGTTAACCTAAGCTGTATCCATTAGGTTTTCAGTAAGTACTTTGGTGTAAAATTGAAATGTATGCCATTAGTATTCTCACATCATTGTATGCACTGAGATAACAACTTTTTTGTCCTGATGTGTACATGCATGAAAAAACTTTCAAACTACTCATAATCATGTGGAAAGTTAAACTAAGGTGTTTCCATTAGGTTAACAGCAAGTACTTTGGTGTAAAGTTGAAATGTGTACTATTTGCATTACCAGAGCTTTGTATGCACTTGGAAAACAACTTTTTTGTCTTGCTGTTCAGAAGCATGAAGCAACGTTCAAACCATTCAGAATCATGTGGGAAGTTAAGCTAAGGTCTTTCTATCAGGTTTGCAGTCTGCACTTTGGTGGAAAATTCAAATGTATACTACTTTAATTGCAAACATTGCATGCACTTAGAAAACAACTTTTTTGTCTTGCTGTACAGAGGGATGGAACAACTTTCAAACTACTCAGAATCATGTGGGAAGTTAACTTAAAATGTTTCTAATAGGTTTGCAATATGCTCTTTGGTGGAAAATTGAAATGTACACTACTTTATGTCAGAACATTGTAAGCACTCAGAAAACAACATTTTTGTCTTTATGTCCAGAGGCATGAAACAACTTTCAGACATCTCAGAATCATGTGGGAAGTTAACCTAAGGTGTTTCCATTAGGTTTGCAGTAAGTACTTTGGTGTAAAATTGAAATCTATCCTATTAGTATTGTCACAGCATTGTATGCACTGAGATAACAACTTTTTTGTCCTGATGTGTACAGGCATGAAACAACTTTCAAACTACTCATAATCATGTGGAAAGTTAAACTAAGGTGTTTCCATTAGGTTTGCCACAAGTACTTTGGTGTAAAGTTGAAATGTGTACCATTTGTATTCCCAGAGCATTGTATGCACTGACAAAGCAACTTTTTTATCTTCCTGTTCAGAGGCATGAAGCAACTTTCAAACCATTCAGAATCATGTGGGAGGTTAAGCGAAGGTGTTTCCATCAGGTTTGCACTCTGCACTTTGTTGGAAAATTCAAATGTATGATACATTAATTTCAAAGAATTGCATGCACTTAGAAAACAGCTTTTTTGTCTTGCTGTACAGAGGGATGAAACAACTTTCAAACTACTCAGAATCATGTGGGAAGTTAACTTAAAATGTTTCCATCAGGTTTGCAGTATGCTCTTTGGTGGAAAATTGAAATGTACACTACTTTAATGTCAGAACACAGTAAGCACTCAGACAACAACTTTTTTGTCTTTTTGTCCAGAGGCATGAAACAACTTTCAGACATCTCAGAATTATGTGGGAAGTGAACCTAAGGTGTTTCCATTAGGTTTGCAGTAAGTACTTTGGTGGAAAATTGAAATGTATACTACTTTAATGTTAGAACATTGTATGCACTGAGATAACAACTTTTTTGTCTTGATATGTAGAGGCATGAAACAACTTTAAAACTGCTCATAATCATGTGGAAAGTAAACCTAAGGTGTTTCCATTAGGTTTGCAGTAAGTGCTTTGGTGTAAAATTAAAATGTATGCTATTAGTATTGTCAAAGCCTTGTATGCACTAAGATAACAACTTATTTGTCTTGATGTGTAGAGGCATGAAACAACTTTCAAACTGCTCATAATCATGTGGGAAGTTAACCTAAGCTGTATCCATTAGGTTTTCAGTAAGTACTTTGGTGTAAAATTGAAATGTATGCCATTAGTATTCTCACATCATTGTATGCACTGAGATAACAACTTTTTTGTCCTGATGTGTACAGGCATGAAAAAACTTTCAAACTACTCAGAATCATGTGGGAAGTTAACTTAAAATGTTTCTAATAGGTTTGCAATATGCTCTTTGGTGGAAAATTGAAATGTACACTACTTTAAGTCAGAACATTGTAAGCACTCAGAAAACAACATTTTTGTCTTTATGTCCAGAGGCATGAAACAACTTTCAGACATCTCAGAATCATGTGGGAAGTTAACCTAAGGTGTTTCCATTAGGTTTGCAGTAAGTACTTTGGTGTAAAATTAAAATGTATGCTATTAGTATTGTCAAAGCCTTGTATGCACTACGATAACAACTTATTTGTCTTGATGTGTAGAGGCATGAAACAACTTTCAAACTGCTCATAATCATGTGGGAAGTTAACCTAAGCTGTATCCATTAGGTTTTCAGTAAGTACTTTGGTGTAAAATTGAAATGTATGCCATTAGTATTCTCACATCATTGTATGCACTGAGATAACAACTTTTTTGTCCTGATGTGTACAGGCATGAAAAAACTTTCAAACTACTCATAATCATGTGGAAAGTTAAACTAAGGTGTTTCCATTAGGTTAACAGCAAGTACTTTGGTGTAAAGTTGAAATGTGTACTATTTGCATTACCAGAGCTTTGTATGCACTTGGAAAACAACTTTTTTGTCTTGCTGTTCAGAAGCATGAAACAACGTTCAAACCATTCAGAATCATGTGGGAAGTTAAGCTAAGGTCTTTCTATCAGGTTTGCAGTCTGCACTTTGGTGGAAAATTCAAATGTATACTACTTTAATTGCAAACATTGCATGCACTTAGAAAACAACTTTTTTGTCTTGCTGTACAGAGGGATGGAACAACTTTCAAACTACTCAGAATCATGTGGGAAGTTAACTTAAAATGTTTCTAATAGGTTTGCAATATGCTCTTTGGTGGAAAATTGAAATGTACACTACTTTATGTCAGAACATTGTAAGCACTCAGAAAACAACATTTTTGTCTTTATGTCCAGAGGCATGAAACAACTTTCAGACATCTCAGAATCATGTGGGAAGTTAACCTAAGGTGTTTCCATTAGGTTTGCAGTAAGTACTTTGGTGTAAAATTGAAATCTATGCTATTAGTATTGTCACAGCATTGTATGCACTGAGATAACAACTTTTTTGTCCTGATGTGTACAGGCATGAAACAACTTTCAAACTACTCATAATCATGTGGAAAGTTAAACTAAGGTGTTTCCATTAGGTTTGCCACAAGTACTTTGGTGTAAAGTTGAAATGTGTACCATTTGTATTCCCAGAGCATTGTATGCACTGACAAAGCAACTTTTTTATCTTGCTGTTCAGAAGCATGATGCAACTTTCAAACCATTCAGAATCATGTGGGAGGTTAAGCTAAGGTGTTTCCATCAGGTTTGCACTCTGCACTTTGTTGGAAAATTCAAATGTATTATACTTTAATTTCAAAGAATTGCATGCACTTAGAAAACAGCTTTTTTGTCTTGCTGTACAGAGGGATGAAACAACTTTCAAACTACTCAGAATCATGTGGGAAGTTAACTTAAAATGTTTCCATCAGGTTTGCACTATGCTCTTTGGTGGAAAATTGAAATGTACACTACTTTAATGTCAGAACACAGTAAGCACTCAGACAACAACTTTTTTGTCTTTTTGTCCAGAGGCATGAAACAACTTTCAGACATCTCAGAATTATGTGGGAAGTGAACCTAAGGTGTTTCCATTAGGTTTGCAGTAAGTACTTTGGTGGAAAATTGAAATGTATACTACTTTAATGTTAGAACATTGTATGCACTGAGATAACAACTTTTTTGTCTTGATATGTAGAGGCATGAAACAACTTTCAAACTGCTCATAATCATGTGGAAAGTAAACCTAAGGTGTTTCCATTAGGTTTGCAGTAAGTGCTTTGGTGTAAAATTAAAATGTATGCTATTAGTATTGACAAAGCCTTGTATGCACTAAGATAACAACTTATTTGTCTTGATGTGTAGAGGCATGAAACAACTTTCAAACTGCTCATAATCATGTGGGAAGTTAACCTAAGCTGTATCCATTAGGTTTTCAGTAAGTACTTTGGTGTAAAATTGAAATGTATGCCATTAGTATTCTCACATCATTGTATGCACTGAGATAACAACTTTTTTGTCCTGATGTGTACATGCATGAAAAAACTTTCAAACTACTCATAATCATGTGGAAAGTTAAACTAAGGTGTTTCCATTAGGTTAACAGCAAGTACTTTGGTGTAAAGTTGAAATGTGTACTATTTGCATTACCAGAGCTTTGTATGCACTTGGAAAACAACTTTTTTGTCTTGCTGTTCAGAAGCATGAAACAACGTTCAAACCATTCAGAATCATGTGGGAAGTTAAGCTAAGGTCTTTCTATCAGGTTTGCAGTCTGCACTTTGGTGGAAAATTCAAATGTATACTACTTTAATTGCAAACATTGCATGCACTTAGAAAACAACTTTTTTGTCTTGCTGTACAGAGGGATGGAACAACTTTCAAACTACTCAGAATCATGTGGGAAGTTAACTTAAAATGTTTCTAATAGGTTTGCAATATGCTCTTTGGTGGAAAATTGAAATGTACACTACTTTATGTCAGAACATTGTAAGCACTCAGAAAACAACATTTTTGTCTTTATGTCCAGAGGCATGAAACAACTTTCAGACATCTCAGAATCATGTGGGAAGTTAACCTAAGGTGTTTCCATTAGGTTTGCAGTAAGTACTTTGGTGTAAAATTGAAATCTATGCTATTAGTATTGTCACAGCATTGTATGCACTGAGATAACAACTTTTTTGTCCTGATGTGTACAGGCATGAAACAACTTTCAAACTACTCATAATCATGTGGAAAGTTAAACTAAGGTGTTTCCATTAGGTTTGCCACAAGTACTTTGGTGTAAAGTTGAAATGTGTACCATTTGTATTCCCAGAGCATTGTATGCACTGACAAAGCAACTTTTTTATCTTCCTGTTCAGAGGCATGAAGCAACTTTCAAACCATTCAGAATCATGTGGGAGGTTAAGCGAAGGTGTTTCCATCAGGTTTGCACTCTGCACTTTGTTGGAAAATTCAAATGTATGATACATTAATTTCAAAGAATTGCATGCACTTAGAAAACAGCTTTTTTGTCTTGCTGTACAGAGGGATGAAACAACTTTCAAACTACTCAGAATCATGTGGGAAGTTAACTTAAAATGTTTCCATCAGGTTTGCACTATGCTCTTTGGTGGAAAATTGAAATGTACACTACTTTAATGTCAGAACACAGTAAGCACTCAGACAACAACTTTTTTGTCTTTTTGTCCAGAGGCATGAAACAACTTTCAGACATCTCAGAATTATGTGGGAAGTGAACCTAAGGTGTTTCCATTAGGTTTGCAGTAAGTACTTTGGTGGAAAATTGAAATGTATACTACTTTAATGTTAGAACATTGTATGCACTGAGATAACAACTTTTTTGTCTTGATATGTAGAGGCATGAAACAACTTTAAAACTGCTCATAATCATGTGGAAAGTAAACCTAAGGTGTTTCCATTAGGTTTGCAGTAAGTGCTTTGGTGTAAAATTAAAATGTATGCTATTAGTATTGTCAAAGCCTTGTATGCACTAAGATAACAACTTATTTGTCTTGATGTGTAGAGGCATGAAACAACTTTCAAACTGCTCATAATCATGTGGGAAGTTAACCTAAGCTGTATCCATTAGGTTTTCAGTAAGTACTTTGGTGTAAAATTGAAATGTATGCCATTAGTATTCTCACATCATTGTATGCACTGAGATAACAACTTTTTTGTCCTGATGTGTACAGGCATGAAAAAACTTTCAAACTACTCAGAATCATGTGGAAAGTTAAACTAAGGTGTTTCCATTAGGTTAACAGCAAGTACTTTGGTGTAAAGTTGAAATGTGTACTATTTGCATTACCAGAGCTTTGTATGCACTTGGAAAACAACTTTTTTGTCTTGCTGTTCAGAAGCATGAAACAACGTTCAAACCATTCAGAATCATGTGGGAAGTTAAGCTAAGGTCTTTCTATCAGGTTTGCAGTCTGCACTTTGGTGGAAAATTCAAATGTATACTACTTTAATTGCAAACATTGCATGCACTTAGAAAACAACTTTTTTGTCTTGCTGTACAGAGGGATGGAACAACTTTCAAACTACTCAGAATCATGTGGGAAGTTAACTTAAAATGTTTCTAATAGGTTTGCAATATGCTCTTTGGTGGAAAATTGAAATGTACACTACTTTATGTCAGAACATTGTAAGCACTCAGAAAACAACATTTTTGTCTTTATGTCCAGAGGCATGAAACAACTTTCAGACATCTCAGAATCATGTGGGAAGTTAACCTAAGGTGTTTCCATTAGGTTTGCAGTAAGTACTTTGGTGTAAAATTGAAATCTATGCTATTAGTATTGTCACAGCATTGTATGCACTGAGATAACAACTTTTTTGTCCTGATGTGTACAGGCATGAAACAACTTTCAAACTACTCATAATCATGTGGAAAGTTAAACTAAGGTGTTTCCATTAGGTTTGCCACAAGTACTTTGGTGTAAAGTTGAAATGTGTACCATTTGTATTCCCAGAGCATTGTATGCACTGACAAAGCAACTTTTTTCTCTTGCTGTTCAGAGGCATGAAGCAACTTTCAAACCATTCAGAATCATGTGGGAGGTTAAGCGAAGGTGTTTCCATCAGGTTTGCACTCTGCACTTTGTTGGAAAATTCAAATGTATGATACATTAATTTCAAAGAATTGCATGCACTTAGAAAACAGCTTTTTTGTCTTGCTGTACAGAGGGATGAAACAACTTTCAAACTACTCAGAATCATGTGGGAAGTTAACTTAAAATGTTTCCATCAGGTTTGCACTATGCTCTTTGGTGGAAAATTGAAATGTACACTACTTTAATGTCAGAACACAGTAAGCACTCAGACAACAACTTTTTTGTCTTTTTGTCCAGAGGCATGAAACAACTTTCAGACATCTCAGAATTATGTGGGAAGTGAACCTAAGGTGTTTCCATTAGGTTTGCAGTAAGTACCTTGGTGGAAAATTGAAATGTATACTACTTTAATGTTAGAACATTGTATGCACTGAGATAACAACTTTTTTGTCTTGATATGTAGAGGCATGAAACAACTTTCAAACTGCTCATAATCATGTGGAAAGTAAACCTAAGGTGTTTCCATTAGGTTTGCAGTAAGTGCTTTGGTGTAAAATTAAAATGTATGCTATTAGTATTGTCAAAGCCTTGTATGCACTAAGATAACAACTTATTTGTCTTGATGTGTAGAGGCATGAAACAACTTTCAAACTGCTCATAATCATGTGGGAAGTTAACCTAAGCTGTATCCATTAGGTTAACAGCAAGTACTTTGGTGTAAAGTTGAAATGTGTACTATTTGCATTACCAGAGCTTTGTATGCACTTGGAAAACAACTTTTTTGTCTTGCTGTTCAGAAGCATGAAGCAACGTTCAAACCATTCAGAATCATGTGGGAAGTTAAGCTAAGGTCTTTCTATCAGGTTTGCAGTCTGCACTTTGGTGGAAAATTCAAATGTATACTACTTTAATTGCAAACATTGCATGCACTTAGAAAACAACTTTTTTGTCTTGCTGTACAGAGGGATGGAACAACTTTCAAACTACTCAGAATCATGTGGGAAGTTAACTTAAAATGTTTCTAATAGGTTTGCAATATGCTCTTTGGTGGAAAATTGAAATGTACACTACTTTATGTCAGAACATTGTAAGCACTCAGAAAACAACGTTTTTGTCTTTATGTCCAGAGGCATGAAACAACTTTCAGACATCTCAGAATCATGTGGGAAGTTAACCTAAGGTGTTTCCATTAGGTTTGCAGTAAGTACTTTGGTGTAAAATTGAAATCTATGCTATTAGTATTGTCACAGCATTGTATGCACTGAGATAACAACTTTTTTGTCCTGATGTGTACAGGCATGAAACAACTTTCAAACTACTCATAATCATGTGGAAAGTTAAACTAAGGTGTTTCCATTAGGTTTGCCACAAGTACTTTGGTGTAAAGTTGAAATGTGTACCATTTGTATTCCCAGAGCATTGTATGCACTGACAAAGCAACTTTTTTATCTTCCTGTTCAGAGGCATGAAGCAACTTTCAAACCATTCAGAATCATGTGGGAGGTTAAGCGAAGGTGTTTCCATCAGGTTTGCACTCTGCACTTTGTTGGAAAATTCAAATGTATGATACATTAATTTCAAAGAATTGCATGCACTTAGAAAACAGCTTTTTTGTCTTGCTGTACAGAGGGATGAAACAACTTTCAAACTACTCAGAATCATGTGGGAAGTTAACTTAAAATGTTTCCATCAGGTTTGCAGTATGCTCTTTGGTGGAAAATTGAAATGTACACTACTTTAATGTCAGAACACAGTAAGCACTCAGACAACAACTTTTTTGTCTTTTTGTCCAGAGGCATGAAACAACTTTCAGACATCTCAGAATTATGTGGGAAGTGAACCTAAGGTGTTTCCATTAGGTTTGCAGTAAGTACTTTGGTGGAAAATTGAAATGTATACTACTTTAATGTTAGAACATTGTATGCACTGAGATAACAACTTTTTTGTCTTGATATGTAGAGGCATGAAACAACTTTAAAACTGCTCATAATCATGTGGAAAGTAAACCTAAGGTGTTTCCATTAGGTTTGCAGTAAGTGCTTTGGTGTAAAATTAAAATGTATGCTATTAGTATTGTCAAAGCCTTGTATGCACTAAGATAACAACTTATTTGTCTTGATGTGTAGAGGCATGAAACAACTTTCAAACTGCTCATAATCATGTGGGAAGTTAACCTAAGGTGTATCCATTAGGTTTTCAGTAAGTACTTTGGTGTAAAATTGAAATGTATGCCATTAGTATTCTCACATCATTGTATGCACTGAGATAACAACTTTTTTGTCCTGATGTGTACAGGCATGAAAAAACTTTCAAACTACTCAGAATCATGTGGGAAGTTAACTTAAAATGTTTCTAATAGGTTTGCAATATGCTCTTTGGTGGAAAATTGAAATGTACACTACTTTAAGTCAGAACATTGTAAGCACTCAGAAAACAACATTTTTGTCTTTATGTCCAGAGGCATGAAACAACTTTCAGACATCTCAGAATCATGTGGGAAGTTAACCTAAGGTGTTTCCATTAGGTTTGCAGTAAGTACTTTGGTGTAAAATTAAAATGTATGCTATTAGTATTGTCAAAGCCTTGTATGCACTAAGATAACAACTTATTTGTCTTGATGTGTAGAGGCATGAAACAACTTTCAAACTGCTCATAATCATGTGGGAAGTTAACCTAAGCTGTATCCATTAGGTTTTCAGTAAGTACTTTGGTGTAAAATTGAAATGTATGCCATTAGTATTCTCACATCATTGTATGCACTGAGATAACAACTTTTTTGTCCTGATGTGTACAGGCATGAAAAAACTTTCAAACTACTCATAATCATGTGGAAAGTTAAACTAAGGTGTTTCCATTAGGTTAACAGCAAGTACTTTGGTGTAAAGTTGAAATGTGTAGTATTTGCATTACCAGAGCTTTGTATGCACTTGGAAAACAACTTTTTTGTCTTGCTGTTCAGAAGCATGAAACAACGTTCAAACCATTCAGAATCATGTGGGAAGTTAAGCTAAGGTGTTTCTATCAGGTTTGCAGTCTGCACTTTGGTGGAAAATTCAAATGTATACTACTTTAATTGCAAACATTGCATGCACTTAGAAAACAACTTTTTTGTCTTGCTGTACAGAGGGATGGAACAACTTTCAAACTACTCAGAATCATGTGGGAAGTTAACTTAAAATGTTTCTAATAGGTTTGCAATATGCTCTTTGGTGGAAAATTGAAATGTACACTACTTTATGTCAGAACATTGTAAGCACTCAGAAAACAACATTTTTGTCTTTATGTCCAGAGGCATGAAACAACTTTCAGACATCTCAGAATCATGTGGGAAGTTAACCTAAGGTGTTTCCATTAGGTTTGCAGTAAGTACTTTGGTGTAAAATTGAAATCTATGCTATTAGTATTGTCACAGCATTGTATGCACTGAGATAACAACTTTTTTGTCCTGATGTGTACAGGCATGAAACAACTTTCAAACTACTCATAATCATGTGGAAAGTTAAACTAAGGTGTTTCCATTAGGTTTGCCACAAGTACTTTGGTGTAAAGTTGAAATGTGTACCATTTGTATTCCCAGAGCATTGTATGCACTGACAAAGCAACTTTTTTCTCTTGCTGTTCAGAGGCATGAAGCAACTTTCAAACCATTCAGAATCATGTGGGAGGTTAAGCGAAGGTGTTTCCATCAGGTTTGCACTCTGCACTTTGTTGGAAAATTCAAATGTATGATACATTAATTTCAAAGAATTGCATGCACTTAGAAAACAGCTTTTTTGTCTTGCTGTACAGAGGGATGAAACAACTTTCAAACTACTCAGAATCATGTGGGAAGTTAACTTAAAATGTTTCCATCAGGTTTGCACTATGCTCTTTGGTGGAAAATTGAAATGTACACTACTTTAATGTCAGAACACAGTAAGCACTCAGACAACAACTTTTTTGTCTTTTTGTCCAGAGGCATGAAACAACTTTCAGACATCTCAGAATTATGTGGGAAGTGAACCTAAGGTGTTTCCATTAGGTTTGCAGTAAGTACTTTGGTGGAAAATTGAAATGTATACTACTTTAATGTTAGAACATTGTATGCACTGAGATAACAACTTTTTTGTCTTGATATGTAGAGGCATGAAACAACTTTCAAACTGCTCATAATCATGTGGAAAGTAAACCTAAGGTGTTTCCATTAGGTTTGCAGTAAGTGCTTTGGTGTAAAATTAAAATGTATGCTATTAGTATTGTCAAAGCCTTGTATGCACTGAGATAACAACTTTTTTGTCTTGATGTGTAGAGGCATGAAACAACTTTCAAACTGCTCATAATCATGTGGGAAGTTAACCTAAGCATTTCCATTAGGTTTTCAGTAAGTACTTTGGTGTAAAATTGAAATGTATGCCATTAGTATTCTCACATCATTGTATGCACTGAGATAACAACTTTTTTGTCCTGATGTGTACAGGCATGAAAAAACGTTCAAACTACTCATAATCATGTGGAAAGTTAAACTAAGGTGTTTCCATTAGGTTTACAGCAAGGACTTTGGTGTAAAGTTGAAATGTGTACTATTTGCATTACCAAAGCTTTGTATGCACTTAGAAAACAACTTTTTTGTCTTGCTCTTCAGAAGCATGAAACAAAATTCAAACCATTCAGAATCATGTGGGAAGTTAAGCTAAGGTGTTTCTATCAGGTTTGCAGTCTGCACTTTGGTGGAAAATTCAAATGTATACTACTTTAATTGCAAACATTGCATGCACTTAGAAAACAACTTTTTTGTCTTGCTGTACAGAGGGATGGAACAACTTTCAAACTACTCAGAATCATGTGGGAAGTTAACTTAAAATGTTTCCAATAGGTTTGCAATATGCTCTTTGGTGGAAAATTGAAATGTACACTACTTTATGTCAGAACATTGTAAGCACTCAGAAAACAACATTTTTGTCTTTATGTCCAGAGGCATGAAACAACTTTCAGACATCTCAGAATCATGTGGGAAGTGTTTCCATTAGGTTTGCAGTAAGTACTTTGGTGTAAAATTGAAATGTATGCTATTAGTATTGTCACAGCATTGTATGCACTGAGATAACAACTTTTTTGTCCTCATGTGTACAGGCATGAAACAACTTTCAAACTACTCATAATCATGTGGAAAGTTATACTAAGATGTTTCCATTAGGTTTGCCGCAAGTACTTTGGTGTAAAGTTGAAATGTGTACCATTTGTAGTCCCAGAGCATTGTATGCACTGACAAAGCAACTTTTTTCTCTTGCTGTTCGGAGGCATGAAGCAACTTTCAAACCATTCAGAATCATGTGGGAGGTTAAGCGAAGGTGTTTCCATCAGGTTTGCACTCTGCACTTTGTTGGAAAATTCAAATGTATGATACATTAATTTCAAAGAATTGCATGCACTTAGAAAACAGCTTTTTTGTCTTGCTGTACAGAGGGATGAAACAACATTCAAACTCCTCAGAATCATGTCGGAAGTTAACTTAAAATGTTTCCATCAGGTTTGCACTATGCTCTTTGGTTGAAAATTGAAATGTACACTACTTTAATGTCAGAACATTGTAAGCACTCAGAAAACAACTTTTTTGTCTTTATGTCCAGAGGCATGAAACAACTTTCAGACATCTCAGAATCATGTGGGAAGTTAACCTAAAGTGTTTCCATTAGGTTTGCAGTAAGTACTTTGGTGTAAAATTGAAATGTATGCTATTAGTATTGTCACAGCATTGTATGCACTGAGATAACAACTTTTTTGTCCTGATGTGTACAGGCATGAAACAACTTTCAAACTACTCATAATCATGTGGAAAGTTAAACTAAGGTGTTTCCATTCGGTTTGCCACAAGTACTTTGGTGTAAAGTTGAAATGTGTACCATTTGTATTCCCAGAGCATTGTATGCACTGACAAAGCAACTTTTTTATCTTGCTGTTCAGAAGCATGAAGCAACTTTCAAACCATTCAGAATCATGTGGGAGGTTAAGCTAAGGTGTTTCCATCAGGTTTGCACTCTGCACTTTGTTGGAAAATTCAAATGTATTATACTTTAATTTCAAAGAATTGCATGCACTTAGAAAACAGCTTTTTTGTCTTGCTGTACAGAGGGATGAAACAACTTTCAAACTACTCAGAATCATGTGGGAAGTTAACTTAAAATGTTTCCATCAGGTTTGCACTATGCTCTTTGGTGGAAAATTGAAATGTACACTACTTTAATGTCAGAACACAGTAAGCACTCAGACAACAACTTTTTTGTCTTTTTGTCCAGAGGCATGAAACAACTTTCAGACATCTCAGAATTATGTGGGAAGTGAACCTAAGGTGCTTCCATTAGGTTTGCAGTAAGTACTTTGGTGGAAAATTGAAATGTATACTACTTTAATGTTAGAACATTGTATGCACTGAGATAACAACTTTTTTGTCTTGATATGTAGAGGCATGAAACAACTTTCAAACTGCTCATAATCATGTGGAAAGTTAAACTAAGGTGTTTCCATTAGGTTTGCCACAAGTACTTTGGTGTAAAGTTGAAATGTGTACCATTTGTATTCCCAGAGCATTGTATGCACTGACAAAGCAACTTTTTTATCTTGCTGTTCAGAGGCATGAAGCAACTTTCAAACCATTCAGAATCATGTGGGAGGTTAAGCGAAGGTGTTTCCATCAGGTTTGCACTCTGCACTTTGTTGGAAAATTCAAATGTATGATACTTTAATTTCAAAGAATTGCATGCACTTAGAAAACAGCTTTTTTGTCTTGCTGTACAGAGGGATGAAACAACTTTCAAACTACTCAGAATCATGTGGGAAGTTAACTTAAAATGTTTCCATCAGGTTTGCAGTATGCTCTTTGGTGGAAAATTGAAATGTACACTACTTTAATGTCAGAACACAGTAAGCACTCAGACAACAACTTTTTTGTCTTTTTGTCCAGAGGCATGAAACAACTTTCAGACATCTCAGAATTATGTGGGAAGTGAACCTAAGGTGTTTCCATTAGGTTTGCAGTAAGTACTTTGGTGGAAAATTGAAATGTATACTACTTTAATGTTAGAACATTGTATGCACTGAGATAACAACTTTTTTGTCTTGATATGTAGAGGCATGAAACAACTTTCAAACTGCTCATAATCATGTGGAAAGTAAACCTAAGGTGTTTCCATTAGGTTTGCAGTAAGTGCTTTGGTGTAAAATTAAAATGTATGCTATTAGTATTGTCAAAGCCTTGTATGCACTAAGATAACAACTTATTTGTCTTGATGTGTAGAGGCATGAAACAACTTTCAAACTGCTCATAATCATGTGGGAAGTTAACCTAAGCTGTATCCATTAGGTTTTCAGTAAGTACTTTGGTGTAAAATTGAAATGTATGCCATTAGTATTCTCACATCATTGTATGCACTGAGATAACAACTTTTTTGTCCTGATGTGTACAGGCATGAAAAAACTTTCAAACTACTCAGAATCATGTGGGAAGTTAACTTAAAATGTTTCTAATAGGTTTGCAATATGCTCTTTGGTGGAAAATTGAAATGTACACTACTTTAAGTCAGAACATTGTAAGCACTCAGAAAACAACATTTTTGTCTTTATGTCCAGAGGCATGAAACAACTTTCAGACATCTCAGAATCATGTGGGAAGTTAACCTAAGGTGTTTCCATTAGGTTTGCAGTAAGTACTTTGGTGTAAAATTAAAATGTATGCTATTAGTATTGTCAAAGCCTTGTATGCACTAAGATAACAACTTATTTGTCTTGATGTGTAGAGGCATGAAACAACTTTCAAACTGCTCATAATCATGTGGGAAGTTAACCTAAGCTGTATCCATTAGGTTTTCAGTAAGTACTTTGGTGTAAAATTGAAATGTATGCCATTAGTATTCTCACATCATTGTATGCACTGAGATAACAACTTTTTTGTCCTGATGTGTACAGGCATGAAAAAACTTTCAAACTACTCATAATCATGTGGAAAGTTAAACTAAGGTGTTTCCATTAGGTTAACAGCAAGTACTTTGGTGTAAAGTTGAAATGTGTAGTATTTGCATTACCAGAGCTTTGTATGCACTTGGAAAACAACTTTTTTGTCTTGCTGTTCAGAAGCATGAAACAACGTTCAAACCATTCAGAATCATGTGGGAAGTTAAGCTAAGGTGTTTCTATCAGGTTTGCAGTCTGCACTTTGGTGGAAAATTCAAATGTATACTACTTTAATTGCAAACATTGCATGCACTTAGAAAACAACTTTTTTGTCTTGCTGTACAGAGGGATGGAACAACTTTCAAACTACTCAGAATCATGTGGGAAGTTAACTTAAAATGTTTCTAATAGGTTTGCAATATGCTCTTTGGTGGAAAATTGAAATGTACACTACTTTATGTCAGAACATTGTAAGCACTCAGAAAACAACATTTTTGTCTTTATGTCCAGAGGCATGAAACAACTTTCAGACATCTCAGAATCATGTGGGAAGTTAACCTAAGGTGTTTCCATTAGGTTTGCAGTAAGTACTTTGGTGTAAAATTGAAATCTATGCTATTAGTATTGTCACAGCATTGTATGCACTGAGATAACAACTTTTTTGTCCTGATGTGTACAGGCATGAAACAACTTTCAAACTACTCATAATCATGTGGAAAGTTAAACTAAGGTGTTTCCATTAGGTTTGCCACAAGTACTTTGGTGTAAAGTTGAAATGTGTACCATTTGTATTCCCAGAGCATTGTATGCACTGACAAAGCAACTTTTTTCTCTTGCTGTTCAGAGGCATGAAGCAACTTTCAAACCATTCAGAATCATGTGGGAGGTTAAGCGAAGGTGTTTCCATCAGGTTTGCACTCTGCACTTTGTTGGAAAATTCAAATGTATGATACTTTAATTTCAAAGAATTGCATGCACTTAGAAAACAGCTTTTTTGTCTTGCTGTACAGAGGGATGAAACAACTTTCAAACTACTCAGAATCATGTGGGAAGTTAACTTAAAATGTTTCCATCAGGTTTGCACTATGCTCTTTGGTGGAAAATTGAAATGTACACTACTTTAATGTCAGAACACAGTAAGCACTCAGACAACAACTTTTTTGTCTTTTTGTCCAGAGGCATGAAACAACTTTCAGACATCTCAGAATTATGTGGGAAGTGAACCTAAGGTGTTTCCATTAGGTTTGCAGTAAGTACTTTGGTGGAAAATTGAAATGTATACTACTTTAATGTTAGAACATTGTATGCACTGAGATAACAACTTTTTTGTCTTGATATGTAGAGGCATGAAACAACTTTCAAACTGCTCATAATCATGTGGAAAGTAAACCTAAGGTGTTTCCATTAGGTTTGCAGTAAGTGCTTTGGTGTAAAATTAAAATGTATGCTATTAGTATTGTCAAAGCCTTGCATGCACTAAGATAACAACTTATTTGTCTTGATGTGTAGAGGCATGAAACAACTTTCAAACTGCTCATAATCATGTGGGAAGTTAACCTAAGCTGTATCCATTAGGTTTTCAGTAAGTACTTTGGTGTAAAATTGAAATGTATGCCATTAGTATTCTCACATCATTGTATGCACTGAGATAACAACTTTTTTGTCCTGATGTGTACATGCATGAAAAAACTTTCAAACTACTCATAATCATGTGGAAAGTTAAACTAAGGTGTTTCCATTAGGTTAACAGCAAGTACTTTGGTGTAAAGTTGAAATGTGTACTATTTGCATTACCAGAGCTTTGTATGCACTTGGAAAACAACTTTTTTGTCTTGCTGTTCAGAAGCATGAAGCAACGTTCAAACCATTCAGAATCATGTGGGAAGTTAAGCTAAGGTCTTTCTATCAGGTTTGCAGTCTGCACTTTGGTGGAAAATTCAAATGTATACTACTTTAATTGCAAACATTGCATGCACTTAGAAAACAACTTTTTTGTCTTGCTGTACAGAGGGATGGAACAACTTTCAAACTACTCAGAATCATGTGGGAAGTTAACTTAAAATGTTTCTAATAGGTTTGCAATATGCTCTTTGGTGGAAAATTGAAATGTACACTACTTTATGTCAGAACATTGTAAGCACTCAGAAAACAACATTTTTGTCTTTATGTCCAGAGGCATGAAACAACTTTCAGACATCTCAGAATCATGTGGGAAGTTAACCTAAGGTGTTTCCATTAGGTTTGCAGTAAGTACTTTGGTGTAAAATTGAAATCTATGCTATTAGTATTGTCACAGCATTGTATGCACTGAGATAACAACTTTTTTGTCCTGATGTGTACAGGCATGAAACAACTTTCAAACTACTCATAATCATGTGGAAAGTTAAACTAAGGTGTTTCCATTAGGTTTGCCACAAGTACTTTGGTGTAAAGTTGAAATGTGTACCATTTGTATTCCCAGAGCATTGTATGCACTGACAAAGCAACTTTTTTATCTTCCTGTTCAGAGGCATGAAGCAACTTTCAAACCATTCAGAATCATGTGGGAGGTTAAGCGAAGGTGTTTCCATCAGGTTTGCACTCTGCACTTTGTTGGAAAATTCAAATGTATGATACATTAATTTCAAAGAATTGCATGCACTTAGAAAACAGCTTTTTTGTCTTGCTGTACAGAGGGATGAAACAACTTTCAAACTACTCAGAATCATGTGGGAAGTTAACTTAAAATGTTTCCATCAGGTTTGCAGTATGCTCTTTGGTGGAAAATTGAAATGTACACTACTTTAATGTCAGAACACAGTAAGCACTCAGACAACAACTTTTTTGTCTTTTTGTCCAGAGGCATGAAACAACTTTCAGACATCTCAGAATTATGTGGGAAGTGAACCTAAGGTGTTTCCATTAGGTTTGCAGTAAGTACTTTGGTGGAAAATTGAAATGTATACTACTTTAATGTTCGAACATTGTATGCACTGAGATAACAACTTTTTTGTCTTGATATGTAGAGGCATGAAACAACTTTAAAACTGCTCATAATCATGTGGAAAGTAAACCTAAGGTGTTTCCATTAGGTTTGCAGTAAGTGCTTTGGTGTAAAATTAAAATGTATGCTATTAGTATTGTCAAAGCCTTGTATGCACTAAGATAACAACTTATTTGTCTTGATGTGTAGAGGCATGAAACAACTTTCAAACTGCTCATAATCATGTGGGAAGTTAACCTAAGCTGTATCCATTAGGTTTTCAGTAAGTACTTTGGTGTAAAATTGAAATGTATGCCATTAGTATTCTCACATCATTGTATGCACTGAGATAACAACTTTTTTGTCCTGATGTGTACAGGCATGAAAAAACTTTCAAACTACTCAGAATCATGTGGGAAGTTAACTTAAAATGTTTCTAATAGGTTTGCAATATGCTCTTTGGTGGAAAATTGAAATGTACACTACTTTATGTCAGAACATTGTAAGCACTCAGAAAACAACATTTTTGTCTTTATGTCCAGAGGCATGAAACAACTTTCAGACATCTCAGAATCATGTGGGAAGTTAACCTAAGGTGTTTCCATTAGGTTTGCAGTAAGTACTTTGGTGTAAAATTAAAATGTATGCTATTAGTATTGTCAAAGCCTTGTATGCACTAAGATAACAACTTATTTGTCTTGATGTGTAGAGGCATGAAACAACTTTCAAACTGCTCATAATCATGTGGGAAGTTAACCTAAGCTGTATCCATTAGGTTTTCAGTAAGTACTTTGGTGTAAAATTGAAATGTATGCCATTAGTATTCTCACATCATTGTATGCACTGAGATAACAACTTTTTTGTCCTGATGTGTACAGGCATGAAAAAACTTTCAAACTACTCATAATCATGTGGAAAGTTAAACTAAGGTGTTTCCATTAGGTTAACAGCAAGTACTTTGGTGTAAAGTTGAAATGTGTACTATTTGCATTACCAGAGCTTTGTATGCACTTGGAAAACAACTTTTTTGTCTTGCTGTTCAGAAGCATGAAACAACGTTCAAACCATTCAGAATCATGTGGGAAGTTAAGCTAAGGTCTTTCTATCAGGTTTGCAGTCTGCACTTTGGTGGAAAATTCAAATGTATACTACTTTAATTGCAAACATTGCATGCACTTAGAAAACAACTTTTTTGTCTTGTTGTACAGAGGGATGGAACAACTTTCAAACTACTCAGAATCATGTGGGAAGTTAACTTAAAATGTTTCTAATAGGTTTGCAATATGCTCTTTGGTGGAAAATTGAAATGTACACTACTTTATGTCAGAACATTGTAAGCACTCAGAAAACAACATTTTTGTCTTTATGTCCAGAGGCATGAAACAACTTTCAGACATCTCAGAATCATGTGGGAAGTTAACCTAAGGTGTTTCCATTAGGTTTGCAGTAAGTACTTTGGTGTAAAATTGAAATCTATGCTATTAGTATTGTCACAGCATTGTATGCACTGAGATAACAACTTTTTTGTCCTGATGTGTACAGGCATGAAACAACTTTCAAACTACTCATAATCATGTGGAAAGTTAAACTAAGGTGTTTCCATTAGGTTTGCCACAAGTACTTTGGTGTAAAGTTGAAATGTGTACCATTTGTATTCCCAGAGCATTGTATGCACTGACAAAGCAACTTTTTTATCTTGCTGTTCAGAGGCATGAAGCAACTTTCAAACCATTCAGAATCATGTGGGAGGTTAAGCGAAGGTGTTTCCATCAGGTTTGCACTCTGCACTTTGTTGGAAAATTCAAATGTATGATACATTAATTTCAAAGAATTGCATGCACTTAGAAAACAGCTTTTTTGTCTTGCTGTACAGAGGGATGAAACAACTTTCAAACTACTCAGAATCATGTGGGAAGTTAACTTAAAATGTTTCCATCAGGTTTGCACTATGCTCTTTGGTGGAAAATTGAAATGTACACTACTTTAATGTCAGAACACAGTAAGCACTCAGACAACAACTTTTTTGTCTTTTTGTCCAGAGGCATGAAACAACTTTCAGACATCTCAGAATTATGTGGGAAGTGAACCTAAGGTGTTTCCATTAGGTTTGCAGTAAGTACTTTGGTGGAAAATTGAAATGTATACTACTTTAATGTTAGAACATTGTATGCACTGAGATAACAACTTTTTTGTCTTGATATGTAGAGGCATGAAACAACTTTCAAACTGCTCATAATCATGTGGAAAGTAAACCTAAGGTGTTTCCATTAGGTTTGCAGTAAGTGCTTTGGTGTAAAATTAAAATGTATGCTATTAGTATTGTCAAAGCCTTGTATGCACTGAGATAACAACTTTTTTGTCTTGATGTGTAGAGGCATGAAACAACTTTCAAACTGCTCATAATCATGTGGGAAGTTAACCTAAGCATTTCCATTAGGTTTTCAGTAAGTACTTTGGTGTAAAATTGAAATGTATGCCATTAGTATTCTCACATCATTGTATGCACTGAGATAACAACTTTTTTGTCCTGATGTGTACAGGCATGAAAAAACGTTCAAACTACTCATAATCATGTGGAAAGTTAAACTAAGGTGTTTCCACTAGGTTAACAGCAAGTACTTTGGTGTAAAGTTGAAATGTGTACTATTTGCATTACCAGAGCTTTGTATGCACTTGGAAAACAACTTTTTTGTCTTGCTCTTCAGAAGCATGAAACAAAATTCAAACCATTCAGAATCATGTGGGAAGTTAAGCTAAGGTGTTTCTATCAGGTTTGCACTCTGCACTTTGGTGGAAAATTCAAATGTATACTACTTTAATTTCAAACATTGCATGCACTTAGAAAACAACTTTTTTGTCTTGCTGTACAGAGGGATGGAACAACTTTCAAACTACTCAGAATCATGTGGGAAGTTAACTTAAAATGTTTCCAATAGGTTTGCAATATGCTCTTTGGTGGAAAATTGAAATGTACACTACTTTATGTCAGAACATTGTAAGCACTCAGAAAACAACATTTTTGTCTTTATGTCCAGAGGCATGAAACAACTTTCAGACATCTCAGAATCATGTGGGAAGTGTTTCCATTAGGTTTGCAGTAAGTACTTTGGTGTAAAATTGAAATGTATGCTATTAGTATTGTCACAGCATTGTATGCACTGAGATAACAACTTTTTTGTCCTCATGTGTACAGGCATGAAACAACTTTCAAACTACTCATAATCATGTGGAAAGTTATACTAAGATGTTTCCATTAGGTTTGCCGCAAGTACTTTGGTGTAAAGTTGAAATGTGTACCATTTGTATTCCCAGAGCATTGTATGCACTGACAAAGCAACTTTTTTCTCTTGCTGTTCGGAGGCATGAAGCAACTTTCAAACCATTCAGAATCATGTGGGAGGTTAAGCGAAGGTGTTTCCATCAGGTTTGCACTCTGCACTTTGTTGGAAAATTCAAATGTATGATACATTAATTTCAAAGAATTGCATGCACTTAGAAAACAGCTTTTTTGTCTTGCTGTACAGAGGGATGAAACAACATTCAAACTCCTCAGAATCATGTGGGAAGTTAACTTAAAATGTTTCCATCAGGTTTGCACTATGCTCTTTGGTTGAAAATTGAAATGTACACTACTTTAATGTCAGAACATTGTAAGCACTCAGAAAACAACTTTTTTGTCTTTATGTCCAGAGGCATGAAACAACTTTCAGACATCTCAGGATCATGTGGGAAGTTAACCTAAAGTGTTTCCATTAGGTTTGCAGTAAGTACTTTGGTGTAAAATTGAAATGTATGCTATTAGTATTGTCACAGCATTGTATGCACTGAGATAACAACTTTTTTGTCCTGATGTGTACAGGCATGAAACAACTTTCAAACTACTCATAATCATGTGGAAAGTTAAACTAAGGTGTTTCCATTAGGTTTGCCACAAGTACTTTGGTGTAAAGTTGAAATGTGTACCATTTGTATTCCCAGAGCATTGTATGCACTGACAAAGCAACTTTTTTATCTTGCTGTTCAGAAGCATGAAGCAACTTTCAAACCATTCAGAATCATGTGGGAGGTTAAGCTAAGGTGTTTCCATCAGGTTTGCACTCTGCACTTTGTTGGAAAATTCAAATGTATTATACTTTAATTTCAAAGAATTGCATGCACTTAGAAAACAGCTTTTTTGTCTTGCTGTACAGAGGGATGAAACAACTTTCAAACTACTCAGAATCATGTGGGAAGTTAACTTAAAATGTTTCCATCAGGTTTGCACTATGCTCTTTGGTGGAAAATTGAAATGTACACTACTTTAATGTCAGAACACAGTAAGCACTCAGACAACAACTTTTTTGTCTTTTTGTCCAGAGGCATGAAACAACTTTCAGACATCTCAGAATTATGTGGGAAGTGAACCTAAGGTGTTTCCATTAGGTTTGCAGTAAGTACTTTGGTGGAAAATTGAAATGTATACTACTTTAATGTTAGAACATTGTATGCACTGAGATAACAACTTTTTTGTCTTGATATGTAGAGGCATGAAACAACTTTCAAACTGCTCATAATCATGTGGAAAGTAAACCTAAGGTGTTTCCATTAGGTTTGCAGTAAGTGCTTTGGTGTAAAATTAAAATGTATGCTATTAGTATTGTCAAAGCCTTGTATGCACTAAGATAACAACTTATTTGTCTTGATGTGTAGAGGCATGAAACAACTTTCAAACTGCTCATAATCATGTGGGAAGTTAACCTAAGCTGTATCCATTAGGTTTTCAGTAAGTACTTTGGTGTAAAATTGAAATGTATGCCATTAGTATTCTCACATCATTGTATGCACTGAGATAACAACTTTTTTGTCCTGATGTGTACAGGCATGAAACAACTTTCAAACTACTCATAATCATGTGGAAAGTTATACTAAGATGTTTCCATTAGGTTTGCCGCAAGTACTTTGGTGTAAAGTTGAAATGTGTACCATTTGTATTCCCAGAGCATTGTATGCACTGACAAAGCAACTTTTTTCTCTTGCTGTTCGGAGGCATGAAGCAACTTTCAAACCATTCAGAATCATGTGGGAGGTTAAGCGAAGGTGTTTCCATCAGGTTTGCACTCTGCACTTTGTTGGAAAATTCAAATGTATGATACATTAATTTCAAAGAATTGCATGCACTTAGAAAACAGCTTTTTTGTCTTGCTGTACAGAGGGATGAAACAACATTCAAACTCCTCAGAATCATGTCGGAAGTTAACTTAAAATGTTTCCATCAGGTTTGCAATATGCTCTTTGGTGGAAAATTGAAATGTACACTACTTTAATGTCAGAACATTGTAAGCACTCAGAAAACAACATTTTTGTCTTTATGTCCAGAGGCATGAAACAACTTTCAGACATCTCAGAATCATGTGGGAAGTTAACCTAAGGTGTTTCCATTAGGTTTGCAGTAAGTACTTTGGTGTAAAATTGAAATGTATGCTATTAGTATTGTCACAGCATTTTATGCACTGAGATAACAACTTTTTTGTCCTGATGTGTACAGGCATGAAACAACTTTCAAACTACTCATAATCATGTGGAAAGTTATACTAAGATGTTTCCATTAGGTTTGCCGCAAGTACTTTGGTGTAAAGTTGAAATGTGTACCATTTGTATTCCCAGAGCATTGTATGCACTGACAAAGCAACTTTTTTCTCTTGCTGTTCGGAGGCATGAAGCAACTTTCAAACCATTCAGAATCATGTGGGAGGTTAAGCGAAGGTGTTTCCATCAGGTTTGCACTCTGCACTTTGTTGGAAAATTCAAATGTATGATACATTAATTTCAAAGAATTGCATGCACTTAGAAACCAGCTTTTTTGTCTTGCTGTACAGAGGGATGAAACAACATTCAAACTCCTCAGAATCAAGTCGGAAGTTAACTTAAAATGTTTCCATCAGGTTTGCACTATGCTCTTTGGTTGAAAATTGAAATGTACACTACTTTAATGTCAGAACATTGTAAGCACTCAGAAAACAACAGTTTTGTCTTTATGTCCAGAGGCATGAAACAACTTTCAGACATCTCAGAATCATGTGGGAAGTTAACCTAAAGTGTTTCCATTAGGTTTGCAGTAAGTACTTTGGTGTAAAATTGAAATGTATGCTATTAGTATTGTCACAGCATTGTATGCACTGAGATAACAACTTTTTTGTCCTGATGTGTACAGGCATGAAACAACTTTCAAACTACTCATAATCATGTGGAAAGTTAAACTAAGGTGTTTCCATTAGGTTTGCCACAAGTACTTTGGTGTAAAGTTGAAATGTGTACCATTTGTATTCCCAGAGCATTGTATGCACTGACAAAGCAACTTTTTTATCTTGCTGTTCAGAAGCATGAAGCAACTTTCAAACCATTCAGAATCATGTGGGAGGTTAAGCTAAGGTGTTTCCATCAGGTTTGCACTCTGCACTTTGTTGGAAAATACAAATGTATTATACTTTAATTTCAAAGAATTGCATGCACTTAGAAAACAGCTTTTTTGTCTTGCTGTACAGAGGGATGAAACAACTTTCAAACTACTCAGAATCATGTGGGAAGTTAACTTAAAATGTTTCCATCAGGTTTGCACTATGCTCTTTGGTGGAAAATTGAAATGTACACTACTTTAATGTCAGAACACAGTAAGCACTCAGACAACAACTTTTTTGTCTTTTTGTCCAGAGGCATGAAACAACTTTCAGACATCTCAGAATTATGTGGGAAGTGAACCTAAGGTGTTTCCATTAGGTTTGCAGTAAGTACTTTGGTGGAAAATTGAAATGTATACTACTTTAATGTTAGAACATTGTATGCACTGAGATAACAACTTTTTTGTCTTGATATGTAGAGGCATGAAACAACTTTCAAACTGCTCATAATCATGTGGAAAGTAAACCTAAGGTGTTTCCATTAGGTTTGCAGTAAGTGCTTTGGTGTAAAATTAAAATGTATGCTATTAGTATTGTCAAAGCCTTGTATGCACTAAGATAACAACTTATTTGTCTTGATGTGTAGAGGCATGAAACAACTTTCAAACTGCTCATAATCATGTGGGAAGTTAACCTAAGCTGTATCCATTAGGTTTTCAGTAAGTACTTTGGTGTAAAATTGAAATGTATGCCATTAGTATTCTCACATCATTGTATGCACTGAGATAACAACTTTTTTGTCCTGATGTGTACATGCATGAAAAAACTTTCAAACTACTCATAATCATGTGGAAAGTTAAACTAAGGTGTTTCCATTAGGTTAACAGCAAGTACTTTGGTGTAAAGTTGAAATGTGTACTATTTGCATTACCAGAGCTTTGTATGCACTTGGAAAACAACTTTTTTGTCTTGCTGTTCAGAAGCATGAAGCAACGTTCAAACCATTCAGAATCATGTGGGAAGTTAAGCTAAGGTCTTTCTATCAGGTTTGCAGTCTGCACTTTGGTGGAAAATTCAAATGTATACTACTTTAATTGCAAACATTGCATGCACTTAGAAAACAACTTTTTTGTCTTGCTGTACAGAGGGATGGAACAACTTTCAAACTACTCAGAATCATGTGGGAAGTTAACTTAAAATGTTTCTAATAGGTTTGCAATATGCTCTTTGGTGGAAAATTGAAATGTACACTACTTTATGTCAGAACATTGTAAGCACTCAGAAAACAACATTTTTGTCTTTATGTCCAGAGGCATGAAACAACTTTCAGACATCTCAGAATCATGTGGGAAGTTAACCTAAGGTGTTTCCATTAGGTTTGCAGTAAGTACTTTGGTGTAAAATTGAAATCTATGCTATTAGTATTGTCACAGCATTGTATGCACTGAGATAACAACTTTTTTGTCCTGATGTGTACAGGCATGAAACAACTTTCAAACTACTCATAATCATGTGGAAAGTTAAACTAAGGTGTTTCCATTAGGTTTGCCACAAGTACTTTGGTGTAAAGTTGAAATGTGTACCATTTGTATTCCCAGAGCATTGTATGCACTGACAAAGCAACTTTTTTATCTTGCTGTTCAGAAGCATGAAGCAACTTTCAAACCATTCAGAATCATGTGGGAGGTTAAGCTAAGGTGTTTCCATCAGGTTTGCACTCTGCACTTTGTTGGAAAATACAAATGTATTATACTTTAATTTCAAAGAATTGCATGCACTTAGAAAACAGCTTTTTTGTCTTGCTGTACAGAGGGATGAAACAACTTTCAAACTACTCAGAATCATGTGGGAAGTTAACTTAAAATGTTTCCATCAGGTTTGCACTATGCTCTTTGGTGGAAAATTGAAATGTACACTACTTTAATGTCAGAACACAGTAAGCACTCAGACAACAACTTTTTTGTCTTTTTGTCCAGAGGCATGAAACAACTTTCAGACATCTCAGAATTATGTGGGAAGTGAACCTAAGGTGTTTCCATTAGGTTTGCAGTAAGTACTTTGGTGGAAAATTGAAATGTATACTACTTTAATGTTAGAACATTGTATGCACTGAGATAACAACTTTTTTGTCTTGATATGTAGAGGCATGAAACAACTTTCAAACTGCTCATAATCATGTGGAAAGTAAACCTAAGGTGTTTCCATTAGGTTTGCAGTAAGTGCTTTGGTGTAAAATTAAAATGTATGCTATTAGTATTGTCAAAGCCTTGTATGCACTAAGATAACAACTTATTTGTCTTGATGTGTAGAGGCATGAAACAACTTTCAAACTGCTCATAATCATGTGGGAAGTTAACCTAAGCTGTATCCATTAGGTTTTCAGTAAGTACTTTGGTGTAAAATTGAAATGTATGCCATTAGTATTCTCACATCATTGTATGCACTGAGATAACAACTTTTTTGTCCTGATGTGTACATGCATGAAAAAACTTTCAAACTACTCATAATCATGTGGAAAGTTAAACTAAGGTGTTTCCATTAGGTTAACAGCAAGTACTTTGGTGTAAAGTTGAAATGTGTACTATTTGCATTACCAGAGCTTTGTATGCACTTGGAAAACAACTTTTTTGTCTTGCTGTTCAGAAGCATGAAGCAACGTTCAAACCATTCAGAATCATGTGGGAAGTTAAGCTAAGGTCTTTCTATCAGGTTTGCAGTCTGCACTTTGGTGGAAAATTCAAATGTATACTACTTTAATTGCAAACATTGCATGCACTTAGAAAACAACTTTTTTGTCTTGCTGTACAGAGGGATGGAACAACTTTCAAACTACTCAGAATCATGTGGGAAGTTAACTTAAAATGTTTCTAATAGGTTTGCAATATGCTCTTTGGTGGAAAATTGAAATGTACACTACTTTATGTCAGAACATTGTAAGCACTCAGAAAACAACATTTTTGTCTTTATGTCCAGAGGCATGAAACAACTTTCAGACATCTCAGAATCATGTGGGAAGTTAACCTAAGGTGTTTCCATTAGGTTTGCAGTAAGTACTTTGGTGTAAAATTGAAATCTATGCTATTAGTATTGTCACAGCATTGTATGCACTGAGATAACAACTTTTTTGTCCTGATGTGTACAGGCATGAAACAACTTTCAAACTACTCATAATCATGTGGAAAGTTAAACTAAGGTGTTTCCATTAGGTTTGCCACAAGTACTTTGGTGTAAAGTTGAAATGTGTACCATTTGTATTCCCAGAGCATTGTAAGCACTGACAAAGCAACTTTTTTCTCTTGCTGTTCAGAGGCATGAAGCAACTTTCAAACCATTCAGAATCATGTGGGAGGTTAAGCGAAGGTGTTTCCATCAGGTTTGCACTCTGCACTTTGTTGGAAAATTCAAATGTATGATACATTAATTTCAAAGAATTGCATGCACTTAGAAAACAGCTTTTTTGTCTTGCTGTACAGAGGGATGAAACAACTTTCAAACTACTCAGAATCATGTGGGAAGTTAACTTAAAATGTTTCCATCAGGTTTGCAGTATGCTCTTTGGTGGAAAATTGAAATGTACACTACTTTAATGTCAGAACACAGTAAGCACTCAGACAACAACTTTTTTGTCTTTTTGTCCAGAGGCATGAAACAACTTTCAGACATCTCAGAATTATGTGGGAAGTGAACCTAAGGTGTTTCCATTAGGTTTGCAGTAAGTACTTTGGTGGAAAATTGAAATGTATACTACTTTAATGTTAGAACATTGTATGCACTGAGATAACAACTTTTTTGTCTTGATATGTAGAGGCATGAAACAACTTTAAAACTGCTCATAATCACGTGGAAATTAAACCTAAGGTGTTTCCATTAGGTTTGCAGTAAGTGCTTTGGTGTAAAATTAAAATGTATGCTATTAGTATTGTCAAAGCCTTGTATGCACTAAGATAACAACTTATTTGTCTTGATGTGTAGAGGCATGAAACAACTTTCAAACTGCTCATAATCATGTGGGAAGTTAACCTAAGCTGTATCCATTAGGTTTTCAGTAAGTACTTTGGTGTAAAATTGAAATGTATGCCATTAGTATTCTCACATCATTGTATGCACTGAGATAACAACTTTTTTGTCCTGATGTGTACAGGCATGAAAAAACTTTCAAACTACTCAGAATCATGTGGGAAGTTAACTTAAAATGTTTCTAATAGGTTTGCAATATGCTCTTTGGTGGAAAATTGAAATGTACACTACTTTAAGTCAGAACATTGTAAGCACTCAGAAAACAACATTTTTGTCTTTATGTCCAGAGGCATGAAACAACTTTCAGACATCTCAGAATCATGTGGGAAGTTAACCTAAGTGTTTCCATTAGGTTTGCAGTAAGTACTTTGGTGTAAAATTAAAATGTATGCTATTAGTATTGTCAAAGCCTTGTATGCACTAAGATAACAACTTATTTGTCTTGATGTGTAGAGGCATGAAACAACTTTCAAACTGCTCATAATCATGTGGGAAGTTAACCTAAGCTGTATCCATTAGGTTTTCAGTAAGTACTTTGGTGTAAAATTGAAATGTATGCCATTAGTATTCTCACATCATTGTATGCACTGAGATAACAACTTTTTTGTCCTGATGTGTACAGGCATGAAAAAACTTTCAAACTACTCATAATCATGTGGAAAGTTAACTAAGGTGTTTCCATTAGGTTAACAGCAAGTTCTTTGGTGTAAATTTGAAATGTGTACTATTTGCATTACCAGAGCTTTGTATGCACTTGGAAAACAACTTTTTTGTCTTGCTGTTCAGAAGCATGAAACAACGTTCAAACCATTCAGAATCATGTGGGAAGTTAAGCTAAGGTCTTTCTATCAGGTTTGCAGTCTGCACTTTGGTGGAAAATTCAAATGTATACTACTTTAATTGCAAACATTGCAAGCACTTAGAAAACAACTTTTTTGTCTTGCTGTACAGAGGGATGGAACAACTTTCAAACTACTCAGAATCATGTGGGAAGTTAACTTAAAATGTTTCTAATAGGTTTGCAATATGCTCTTTGGTGGAAAATTGAAATGTACACTACTTTATGTCAGAACATTGTAAGCACTCAGAAAACAACATTTTTGTCTTTATGTCCAGAGGCATGAAACAACTTTCAGACATCTCAGAATCATGTGGGAAGTTAACCTAAGGTGTTTCCATTAGGTTTGCAGTAAGTACTTTGGTGTAAAATTGAAATCTATGCTATTAGTATTGTCACAGCATTGTATGCACTGAGATAACAACTTTTTTGTCCTGATGTGTACAGGCATGAAACAACTTTCAAACTACTCATAATCATGTGGAAAGTTAAACTAAGGTGTTTCCATTAGGTTTGCCACAAGTACTTTGGTGTAAAGTTGAAATGTGTACCATTTGTATTCCCAGAGCATTGTATGCACTGACAAAGCAACTTTTTTCTCTTGCTGTTCAGAGGCATGAAGCAACTTTCAAACCATTCAGAATCATGTGGGAGGTTAAGCGAAGGTGTTTCCATCAGGTTTGCACTCTGCACTTTGTTGGAAAATTCAAATGTATGATACATTAATTTCAAAGAATTGCATGCACTTAGAAAACAGCTTTTTTGTCTTGCTGTACAGAGGGATGAAACAACTTTCAAACTACTCAGAATCATGTGGGAAGTTAACTTAAAATGTTTCCATCAGGTTTGCACTATGCTCTTTGGTGGAAAATTGAAATGTACACTACTTTAATGTCAGAACACAGTAAGCACTCAGACAACAACTTTTTTGTCTTTTTGTCCAGAGGCATGAAACAACTTTCAGACATCTCAGAATTATGTGGGAAGTGAACCTAAGGTGTTTCCATTAGGTTTGCAGTAAGTACTTTGGTGGAAAATTGAAATGTATACTACTTTAATGTTAGAACATTGTATGCACTGAGATAACAACTTTTTTGTCTTGATATGTAGAGGCATGAAACAACTTTAAAACTGCTCATAATCACGTGGAAATTAAACCTAAGGTGTTTCCATTAGGTTTGCAGTAAGTGCTTTGGTGTAAAATTAAAATGTATGCTATTAGTATTGTCAAAGCCTTGTATGCACTAAGATAACAACTTATTTGTCTTGATGTGTAGAGGCATGAAACAACTTTCAAACTGCTCATAATCATGTGGGAAGTTAACCTAAGCTGTATCCATTAGGTTTTCAGTAAGTACTTTGGTGTAAAATTGAAATGTATGCCATTAGTATTCTCACATCATTGTATGCACTGAGATAACAACTTTTTTGTCCTGATGTGTACAGGCATGAAAAAACTTTCAAACTACTCACAATCATGTGGGAAGTTAACTTAAAATGTTTCTAATAGGTTTGCAATATGCTCTTTGGTGGAAAATTGAAATGTACACTACTTTAAGTCAGAACATTGTAAGCACTCAGAAAACAACATTTTTGTCTTTATGTCCAGAGGCATGAAACAACTTTCAGACATCTCAGAATCATGTGGGAAGTTAACCTAAGGTGTTTCCATTAGGTTTGCAGTAAGTACTTTGGTGTAAAATTAAAATGTATGCTATTAGTATTGTCAAAGCCTTGTATGCACTAAGATAACAACTTATTTGTCTTGATGTGTAGAGGCATGAAACAACTTTCAAACTGCTCATAATCATGTGGGAAGTTAACCTAAGCTGTATCCATTAGGTTTTCAGTAAGTACTTTGGTGTAAAATTGAAATGTATGCCATTAGTATTCTCACATCATTGTATGCACTGAGATAACAACTTTTTTGTCCTGATGTGTACAGGCATGAAAAAACTTTCAAACTACTCATAATCATGTGGAAAGTTAACTAAGGTGTTTCCATTAGGTTAACAGCAAGTTCTTTGGTGTAAATTTGAAATGTGTACTATTTGCATTACCAGAGCTTTGTATGCACTTGGAAAACAACTTTTTTGTCTTGCTGTTCAGAAGCATGAAACAACGTTCAAACCATTCAGAATCATGTGGGAAGTTAAGCTAAGGTCTTTCTATCAGGTTTGCAGTCTGCACTTTGGTGGAAAATTCAAATGTATACTACTTTAATTGCAAACATTGCAAGCACTTAGAAAACAACTTTTTTGTCTTGCTGTACAGAGGGATGGAACAACTTTCAAACTACTCAGAATCATGTGGGAAGTTAACTTAAAATGTTTCTAATAGGTTTGCAATATGCTCTTTGGTGGAAAATTGAAATGTACACTACTTTATGTCAGAACATTGTAAGCACTCAGAAAACAACATTTTTGTCTTTATGTCCAGAGGCATGAAACAACTTTCAGACATCTCAGAATCATGTGGGAAGTTAACCTAAGGTGTTTCCATTAGGTTTGCAGTAAGTACTTTGGTGTAAAATTGAAATCTATGCTATTAGTATTGTCACAGCATTGTATGCACTGAGATAACAACTTTTTTGTCCTGATGTGTACAGGCATGAAACAACTTTCAAACTACTCATAATCATGTGGAAAGTTAAACTAAGGTGTTTCCATTAGGTTTGCCACAAGTACTTTGGTGTAAAGTTGAAATGTGTACCATTTGTATTCCCAGAGCATTGTATGCACTGACAAAGCAACTTTTTTCTCTTGCTGTTCAGAGGCATGAAGCAACTTTCAAACCATTCAGAATCATGTGGGAGGTTAAGCGAAGGTGTTTCCATCAGGTTTGCACTCTGCACTTTGTTGGAAAATTCAAATGTATGATACATTAATTTCAAAGAATTGCATGCACTTAGAAAACAGCTTTTTTGTCTTGCTGTACAGAGGGATGAAACAACTTTCAAACTACTCAGAATCATGTGGGAAGTTAACTTAAAATGTTTCCATCAGGTTTGCACTATGCTCTTTGGTGGAAAATTGAAATGTACACTACTTTAATGTCAGAACACAGTAAGCACTCAGACAACAACTTTTTTGTCTTTTTGTCCAGAGGCATGAAACAACTTTCAGACATCTCAGAATTATGTGGGAAGTGAACCTAAGGTGTTTCCATTAGGTTTGCAGTAAGTACTTTGGTGGAAAATTGAAATGTATACTACTTTAATGTTAGAACATTGTATGCACTGAGATAACAACTTTTTTGTCTTGATATGTAGAGGCATGAAACAACTTTCAAACTGCTCATAATCATGTGGAAAGTAAACCTAAGGTGTTTCCATTAGGTTTGCAGTAAGTGCTTTGGTGCAAAATTAAAATGTATGCTATTAGTATTGTCAAAGCCTTGTATGCACTGAGATAACAACTTTTTTGTCTTGATGTGTAGAGGCATGAAACAACTTTCAAACTGCTCATAATCATGTGGGAAGTTAACCTAAGCATTTCCATTAGGTTTTCAGCAAGTACTTTGGTGTAAAATTGAAATGTATGCCATTAGTATTCTCACATCATTGTATGCACTGAGATAACAACTTTTTTGTCCTGATGTGTACAGGCATGAAACAACTTTCAAACTACTCATAATCATGTGGAAAGTTAAACTAAGGTGTTTCCATTAGGTTTGCCACAAGTACTTTGGTGTAAAGTTGAAATGTGTACCATTTGTATTCCCAGAGCATTGTATGCACTGACAAAGCAACTTTTTTCTCTTGCTGTTCAGAGGCATGAAGCAACTTTCAAACCATTCAGAATCATGTGGGAGGTTAAGCGAAGGTGTTTCCATCAGGTTTGCACTCTGCACTTTGTTGGAAAATTCAAATGTATGATACATTAATTTCAAAGAATTGCATGCACTTAGAAAACAGCTTTTTTGTCTTGCTGTACAGAGGGATGAAACAACTTTCAAACTACTCAGAATCATGTGGGAAGTTAACTTAAAATGTTTCCATCAGGTTTGCACTATGCTCTTTGGTGGAAAATTGAAATGTACACTACTTTAATGTCAGAACACAGTAAGCACTCAGACAACAACTTTTTTGTCTTTTTGTCCAGAGGCATGAAACAACTTTCAGACATCTCAGAATTATGTGGGAAGTGAACCTAAGGTGTTTCCATTAGGTTTGCAGTAAGTACTTTGGTGGAAAATTGAAATGTATACTACTTTAATGTTAGAACATTGTATGCACTGAGATAACAACTTTTTTGTCTTGATATGTAGAGGCATGAAACAACTTTCAAACTGCTCATAATCATGTGGAAAGTAAACCTAAGGTGTTTCCATTAGGTTTGCAGTAAGTGCTTTGGTGCAAAATTAAAATGTATGCTATTAGTATTGTCAAAGCCTTGTATGCACTGAGATAACAACTTTTTTGTCTTGATGTGTAGAGGCATGAAACAACTTTCAAACTGCTCATAATCATGTGGGAAGTTAACCTAAGCATTTCCATTAGGTTTTCAGCAAGTACTTTGGTGTAAAATTGAAATGTATGCCATTAGTATTCTCACATCATTGTATGCACTGAGATAACAACTTTTTTGTCCTGATGTGTACAGGCATGAAAAAACGTTCAAACTACTCATAATCATGTGGAAAGTTAAACTAAGGTGTTTCCATTAGGTTTACAGCAAGGACTTTGGTGTAAAGTTGAAATGTGCACTATTTGCATTACCAAAGCTTTGTATGCACTTAGAAAACAACTTTTTTGTCTTGCTGTTCAGAAGCATGAAACAACGTTCAAACCATTCAGAATCATGTGGGAAGTTAAGCTAAGGTGTTTCTATCAGGTTTGCACTCTGCACTTTGGTGGAAAATTCAAATGTATACTACTTTAATTTCAAACATTGCATGCACTTAGAAAACAACTTTTTTGTCTTGCTGTACAGAGGGATGGAACAACTTTCAAACTACTCAGAATCATGTGGGAAGTTAACTTAAAATGTTTCCAATAGGTTTGCAATATGCTCTTTGGTGGAAAATTGAAATGTACACTACTTTATGTCAGAACATTGTAAGCACTCAGAAAACAACATTTTTGTCTTTATGTCCAGAGGCATGAAACAACTTTCAGACATCTCAGAATCATGTGGGAAGTGTTTCCATTAGGTTTGCAGTAAGTGCTTTGGTGTAAAATTAAAATGTATGCTATTAGTATTGTCAAAGCCTTGTATGCACTAAGATAACAACTTATTTGTCTTGATGTGTAGAGGCATGAAACAACTTTCAAACTGCTCATAATCATGTGGGAAGTTAACCTAAGCTGTATCCATTAGGTTTTCAGTAAGTACTTTGGTGTAAAATTGAAATGTATGCCATTAGTATTCTCATATCATTGTATGCACTGAGATAACAACTTTTTTGTCCTGATGTGTACATGCATGAAAAAACTTTCAAACTACTCATAATCATGTGGAAAGTTAAACTAAGGTGTTTCCATTAGGTTAACAGCAAGTACTTTGGTGTAAAGTTGAAATGTGTACTATTTGCATTACCAGAGCTTTGTATGCACTTGGAAAACAACTTTTTTGTCTTGCTGTTCAGAAGCATGAAGCAACGTTCAAACCATTCAGAAACATGTGGGAAGTTAAGCTAAGGTCTTTCTATCAGGTTTGCAGTCTGCACTTTGGTGGAAAATTCAAATGTATACTACTTTAATTGCAAACATTGCATGCACTTAGAAAACAACTTTTTTGTCTTGCTGTACAGAGGGATGGAACAACTTTCAAACTACTCAGAATCATGTGGGAAGTTAACTTAAAATGTTTCTAATAGGTTTGCAATATGCTCTTTGGTGGAAAATTGAAATGTACACTACTTTATGTCAGAACATTGTAAGCACTCAGAAAACAACATTTTTGTCTTTATGTCCAGAGGCATGAAACAACTTTCAGACATCTCAGAATCATGTGGGAAGTTAACCTAAGGTGTTTCCATTAGGTTTGCAGTAAGTACTTTGGTGTAAAATTGAAATCTATGCTATTAGTATTGTCACAGCATTGTATGCACTGAGATAACAACTTTTTTGTCCTCATGTGTACAGGCATGAAACAACTTTCAAACTACTCATAATCATGTGGAAAGTTATACTAAGATGTTTCCATTAGGTTTGCCGCAAGTACTTTGGTGTAAAGTTGAAATGTGTACCATTTGTATTCCCAGAGCATTGTATGCACTGACAAAGCAACTTTTTTCTCTTGCTGTTCGGAGGCATGAAGCAACTTTCAAACCATTCAGAATCATGTGGGAGGTTAAGCGAAGGTGTTTCCATCAGGTTTGCACTCTGCACTTTGTTGGAAAATTCAAATGTATGATACATTAATTTCAAAGAATTGCATGCACTTAGAAAACAGCTTTTTTGTCTTGCTGTACAGAGGGATGAAACAACATTCAAACTCCTCAGAATCATGTCGGAAGTTAACTTAAAATGTTTCCATCAGGTTTGCACTATGCTCTTTGGTTGAAAATTGAAATGTACACTACTTTAATGTCAGAACATTGTAAGCACTCAGAAAACAACATTTTTGTCTTTATGTCCAGAGGCATGAAACAACTTTCAGACATCTCAGATTCATGTGGGAAGTTAACCTAAAGTGTTTCCATTAGGTTTGCAGTAAGTACTTTGGTGTAAAATTGAAATGTATGCTATTAGTATTGTCACAGCATTGTATGCACTGAGATAACAACTTTTTTGTCCTGATGTGTACAGGCATGAAACAACTTTCAAACTACTCATAATCATGTGGAAAGTTAAACTAAGGTGTTTCCATTAGGTTTGCCACAAGTACTTTGGTGTAAAGTTGAAATGTGTACCATTTGTATTCCCAGAGCATTGTATGCACTGACAAAGCAACTTTTTTATCTTCCTGTTCAGAGGCATGAAGCAACTTTCAAACCATTCAGAATCATGTGGGAGGTTAAGCTAAGGTGTTTCCATCAGGTTTGCACTCTGCACTTTGTTGGAAAATACAAATGTATTATACTTTAATTTCAAAGAATTGCATGCACTTAGAAAACAGCTTTTTTGTCTTGCTGTACAGAGGGATGAAACAACTTTCAAACTACTCAGAATCATGTGGGAAGTTAACTTAAAATGTTTCCATCAGGTTTGCACTATGCTCTTTGGTGGAAAATTGAAATGTACACTACTTTAATGTCAGAACACAGTAAGCACTCAGACAACAACTTTTTTGTCTTTTTGTCCAGAGGCATGAAACAACTTTCAGACATCTCAGAATTATGTGGGAAGTGAACCTAAGGTGTTTCCATTAGGTTTGCAGTAAGTACTTTGGTGGAAAATTGAAATGTATACTACTTTAATGTTAGAACATTGTATGCACTGAGATAACAACTTTTTTGTCTTGATATGTAGAGGCATGAAACAACTTTCAAACTGCTCATAATCATGTGGAAAGTAAACCTAAGGTGTTTCCATTAGGTTTGCAGTAAGTGCTTTGGTGTAAAATTAAAATGTATGCTATTAGTATTGTCAAAGCCTTGTATGCACTAAGATAACAACTTATTTGTCTTGATGTGTAGAGGCATGAAACAACTTTCAAACTGCTCATAATCATGTAGGAAGTTAACCTAAGCTGTATCCATTAGGTTTTCAGTAAGTACTTTGGTGTAAAATTGAAATGTATGCCATTAGTATTCTCACATCATTGTATGCACTGAGATAACAACTTTTTTGTCCTGATGTGTACATGCATGAAAAAACTTTCAAACTACTCATAATCACGTGGAAAGTTAAACTAAGGTGTTTCCATTAGGTTAACAACAAGTACTTTGGTGTAAAGTTGAAATGTGTACTATTTGCATTACCAGAGCTTTGTATGCACTTGGAAAACAACTTTTTTGTCTTGCTGTTCAGAAGCATGAAGCAACGTTCAAACCATTCAGAAACATGTGGGAAGTTAAGCTAAGGTCTTTCTATCAGGTTTGCAGTCTGCACTTTGGTGGAAAATTCAAATGTATACTACTTTAATTGCAAACATTGCATGCACTTAGAAAACAACTTTTTTGTCTTGTTGTACAGAGGGATGGAACAACTTTCAAACTACTCAGAATCATGTGGGAAGTTAACTTAAAATGTTTCTAATAGGTTTGCAATATGCTCTTTGGTGGAAAATTGAAATGTACACTACTTTATGTCAGAACATTGTAAGCACTCAGAAAACAACATTTTTGTCTTTATGTCCAGAGGCATGAAACAACTTTCAGACATCTCAGAATCATGTGGGAAGTTAACCTAAGGTGTTTCCATTAGGTTTGCAGTAAGTACTTTGGTGTAAAATTGAAATCTATGCTATTAGTATTGTCACAGCATTGTATGCACTGAGATAACAACTTTTTTGTCCTGATGTGTACAGGCATGAAACAACTTTCAAACTACTCATAATCATGTGGAAAGTTAAACTAAGGTGTTTCCATTAGGTTTGCCACAAGTACTTTGGTGTAAAGTTGAAATGTGTACCATTTGTATTCCCAGAGCATTGTATGCACTGACAAAGCAACTTTTTTATCTTCCTGTTCAGAGGCATGAAGCAACTTTCAAACCATTCAGAATCATGTGGGAGGTTAAGCGAAGGTGTTTCCATCAGGTTTGCACTCTGCACTTTGTTGGAAAATTCAAATGTATGATACATTAATTTCAAAGAATTGCATGCACTTTGAAAACAGCTTTTTTGTCTTGCTGTACAGAGGGATGAAACAACTTTCAAACTACTCAGAATCATGTGGGAAGTTAACTTAAAATGTTTCCATCAGGTTTGCACTATGCTCTTTGGTGGAAAATTGAAATGTACACTACTTTAATGTCAGAACACAGTAAGCACTCAGACAACAACTTTTTTGTCTTTTTGTCCAGAGGCATGAAACAACTTTCAGACATCTCAGAATTATGTGGGAAGTGAACCTAAGGTGTTTCCATTAGGTTTGCAGTAAGTACTTTGGTGGAAAATTGAAATGTATACTACTTTAATGTTAGAACATTGTATGCACTGAGATAACAACTTTTTTGTCTTGATATGTAGAGGCATGAAACAACTTTAAAACTGCTCATAATCATGTGGAAAGTAAACCTAAGGTGTTTCCATTAGGTTTGCAGTAAGTGCTTTGGTGTAAAATTAAAATGTATGCTATTAGTATTGTCAAAGCCTTGTATGCACTAAGATAACAACTTTTTTGTCTTGATGTGTAGAGGCATGAAACAACTTTCAAACTGCTCATAATCATGTGGGAAGTTAACCTAAGCATTTCCATTAGGTTTTCAGCAAGTACTTTGGTGTAAAATTGAAATGTATGCCATTAGTATTCTCACATCATTGTATGCACTGAGATAACAACTTTTTTGTCCTGATGTGTACAGGCATGAAAAAACGTTCAAACTACTCATAATCATGTGGAAAGTTAAACTAAGGTGTTTCCATTAGGTTTACAGCAAGGACTTTGGTGTAAAGTTGAAATGTGCACTATTTGCATTACCAAAGCTTTGTATGCACTTAGAAAACAACTTTTTTGTCTTGCTGTTCAGAAGCATGAAACAAAATTCAAACCATTCAGAATCATGTGGGAAGTTAAGCTAAGGTGTTTCTATCAGGTTTGCACTCTGCACTTTGGTGGAAAATTCAAATGTATACTACTTTAATTTCAAACATTGCATGCACTTAGAAAACAACTTTTTTGTCTTGCTGTACAGAGGGATGGAACAACTTTCAAACTACTCAGAATCATGTGGGAAGTTAACTTAAAATGTTTCCAATAGGTTTGCAATATGCTCTTTGGTGGAAAATTGAAATGTACACTACTTTATGTCAGAACATTGTAAGCACTCAGAAAACAACATTTTTGTCTTTATGTCCAGAGGCATGAAACAACTTTCAGACATCTCAGAATCATGTGGGAAGTGTTTCCATTAGGTTTGCAGTAAGTACTTTGGTGTAAAATTGAAATGTATGCTATTAGTATTGTCACAGCATTGTATGCACTGAGATAACAACTTTTTTGTCCTGATGTGTACAGGCATGAAACAACTTTCAAACTACTCATAATCATGTGGAACGTTATACTAAGATGTTTCCATTAGGTTTGCCGCAAGTACTTTGGTGTAAAGTTGAAATGTGTACCATTTGTATTCCCAGAGCATTGTATGCACTGACAAAGCAACTTTTTTCTCTTGCTGTTCGGAGGCATGAAGCAACTTTCAAACCATTCAGAATCATGTGGGAGGTTAAGCGAAGGTGTTTCCATCAGGTTTGCACTCTGCACTTTGTTGGAAAATTCAAATGTATGATACATTAATTTCAAAGAATTGCATGCACTTAGAAAACAGCTTTTTTGTCTTGCTGTACAGAGGGATGAAACAACATTCAAACTCCTCAGAATCATGTCGGAAGTTAACTTAAAATGTTTCCATCAGGTTTGCACTATGCTCTTTGGTTGAAAATTGAAATGTACACTACTTTAATGTCAGAACATTGTAAGCACTCAGAAAACAACATTTTTGTCTTTATGTCCAGAGGCATGAAACAACTTTCAGACATCTCAGAATCATGTGGGAAGTTAACCTAAAGTGTTTCCATTAGGTTTGCAGTAAGTACTTTGGTGTAAAATTGAAATGTATGCTATTAGTATTGTCACAGCATTGTATGCACTGAGATAACAACTTTTTTGTCCTGATGTGTACAGGCATGAAACAACTTTCAAACTACTCATAATCATGTGGAAAGTTAAACTAAGGTGTTTCCATTAGGTTTGCCACAAGTACTTTGGTGTAAAGTTGAAATGTGTACCATTTGTATTCCCAGAGCATTGTATGCACTGACAAAGCAACTTTTTTATCTTGCTGTTCAGAAGCAGGAAGCAACTTTCAAACCATTCAGAATCATGTGGGAGGTTAAGCTAAGGTGTTTCCATCAGGTTTGCACTCTGCACTTTGTTGGAAAATACAAATGTATTATACTTTAATTTCAAAGAATTGCATGCACTTAGAAAACAGCTTTTTTGTCTTGCTGTACAGAGGGATGAAACAACTTTCAAACTACTCAGAATCATGTGGGAAGTTAACTTAAAATGTTTCCATCAGGTTTGCACTATGCTCTTTGGTGGAAAATTGAAATGTACACTACTTTAATGTCAGAACACAGTAAGCACTCAGACAACAACTTTTTTGTCTTTTTGTCCAGAGGCATGAAACAACTTTCAGACATCTCAGAATTATGTGGGAAGTGAACCTAAGGTGTTTCCATTAGGTTTGCAGTAAGTACTTTGGTGGAAAATTGAAATGTATACTACTTTAATGTTAGAACATTGTATGCACTGAGATAACAACTTTTTTGTCTTGATATGTAGAGGCATGAAACAACTTTCAAACTGCTCATAATCATGTGGAAAGTAAACCTAAGGTGTTTCCATTAGGTTTGCAGTAAGTGCTTTGGTGTAAAATTAAAATGTATGCTATTAGTATTGTCAAAGCCTTGTATGCACTGAGATAACAACTTTTTTGTCTTGATATGTAGAGGCATGAAACAACTTTCAAACTGCTCATAATCATGTGGAAAGTAAACCTAAGGTGTTTCCATTAGGTTTGCAGTAAGTGCTTTGGTGCAAAATTAAAATGTATGCTATTAGTATTGTCAAAGCCTTGTATGCACTGAGATAACAACTTTTTTGTCTTGATGTGTAGAGGCATGAAACAACTTTCAAACTGCTCATAATCATGTGGGAAGTTAACCTAAGCATTTCCATTAGGTTTTCAGCAAGTACTTTGGTGTAAAATTGAAATGTATGCCATTAGTATTCTCACATCATTGTATGCACTGAGATAACAACTTTTTTGTCCTGATGTGTACAGGCATGAAAAAACGTTCAAACTACTCATAATCATGTGGAAAGTTAAACTAAGGTGTTTCCATTAGGTTTACAGCAAGGACTTTGGTGTAAAGTTGAAATGTGCACTATTTGCATTACCAAAGCTTTGTATGCACTTAGAAAACAACTTTTTTGTCTTGCTGTTCAGAAGCATGAAACAAAATTCAAACCATTCAGAATCATGTGGGAAGTTAAGCTAAGGTGTTTCTATCAGGTTTGCACTCTGCACTTTGGTGGAAAATTCAAATGTATACTACTTTAATTTCAAACATTGCATGCACTTAGAAAACAACTTTTTTGTCTTGCTGTACAGAGGGATGGAACAACTTTCAAACTACTCAGAATCATGTGGGAAGTTAACTTAAAATGTTTCCAATAGGTTTGCAATATGCTCTTTGGTGGAAAATTGAAATGTACACTACTTTATGTCAGAACATTGTAAGCACTCAGAAAACAACATTTTTGTCTTTATGTCCAGAGGCATGAAACAACTTTCAGACATCTCAGAATCATGTGGGAAGTGTTTCCATTAGGTTTGCAGTAAGTGCTTTGGTGTAAAATTAAAATGTATGCTATTAGTATTGTCAAAGCCTTGTATGCACTAAGATAACAACTTATTTGTCTTGATGTGTAGAGGCATGAAACAACTTTCAAACTGCTCATAATCATGTGGGAAGTTAACCTAAGCTGTATCCATTAGGTTTTCAGTAAGTACTTTGGTGTAAAATTGAAATGTATGCCATTAGTATTCTCATATCATTGTATGCACTGAGATAACAACTTTTTTGTCCTGATGTGTACATGCATGAAAAAACTTTCAAACTACTCATAATCATGTGGAAAGTTAAACTAAGGTGTTTCCATTAGGTTAACAGCAAGTACTTTGGTGTAAAGTTGAAATGTGTACTATTTGCATTACCAGAGCTTTGTATGCACTTGGAAAACAACTTTTTTGTCTTGCTGTTCAGAAGCATGAAGCAACGTTCAAACCATTCAGAAACATGTGGGAAGTTAAGCTAAGGTCTTTCTATCAGGTTTGCAGTCTGCACTTTGGTGGAAAATTCAAATGTATACTACTTTAATTGCAAACATTGCATGCACTTAGAAAACAACTTTTTTGTCTTGCTGTACAGAGGGATGGAACAACTTTCAAACTACTCAGAATCATGTGGGAAGTTAACTTAAAATGTTTCTAATAGGTTTGCAATATGCTCTTTGGTGGAAAATTGAAATGTACACTACTTTATGTCAGAACATTGTAAGCACTCAGAAAACAACATTTTTGTCTTTATGTCCAGAGGCATGAAACAACTTTCAGACATCTCAGAATCATGTGGGAAGTTAACCTAAGGTGTTTCCATTAGGTTTGCAGTAAGTACTTTGGTGTAAAATTGAAATCTATGCTATTAGTATTGTCACAGCATTGTATGCACTGAGATAACAACTTTTTTGTCCTCATGTGTACAGGCATGAAACAACTTTCAAACTACTCATAATCATGTGGAAAGTTATACTAAGATGTTTCCATTAGGTTTGCCGCAAGTACTTTGGTGTAAAGTTGAAATGTGTACCATTTGTATTCCCAGAGCATTGTATGCACTGACAAAGCAACTTTTTTCTCTTGCTGTTCGGAGGCATGAAGCAACTTTCAAACCATTCAGAATCATGTGGGAGGTTAAGCGAAGGTGTTTCCATCAGGTTTGCACTCTGCACTTTGTTGGAAAATTCAAATGTATGATACATTAATTTCAAAGAATTGCATGCACTTAGAAAACAGCTTTTTTGTCTTGCTGTACAGAGGGATGAAACAACATTCAAACTCCTCAGAATCATGTCGGAAGTTAACTTAAAATGTTTCCATCAGGTTTGCACTATGCTCTTTGGTTGAAAATTGAAATGTACACTACTTTAATGTCAGAACATTGTAAGCACTCAGAAAACAACATTTTTGTCTTTATGTCCAGAGGCATGAAACAACTTTCAGACATCTCAGATTCATGTGGGAAGTTAACCTAAAGTGTTTCCATTAGGTTTGCAGTAAGTACTTTGGTGTAAAATTGAAATGTATGCTATTAGTATTGTCACAGCATTGTATGCACTGAGATAACAACTTTTTTGTCCTGATGTGTACAGGCATGAAACAACTTTCAAACTACTCATAATCATGTGGAAAGTTAAACTAAGGTGTTTCCATTAGGTTTGCCACAAGTACTTTGGTGTAAAGTTGAAATGTGTACCATTTGTATTCCCAGAGCATTGTATGCACTGACAAAGCAACTTTTTTATCTTCCTGTTCAGAGGCATGAAGCAACTTTCAAACCATTCAGAATCATGTGGGAGGTTAAGCTAAGGTGTTTCCATCAGGTTTGCACTCTGCACTTTGTTGGAAAATACAAATGTATTATACTTTAATTTCAAAGAATTGCATGCACTTAGAAAACAGCTTTTTTGTCTTGCTGTACAGAGGGATGAAACAACTTTCAAACTACTCAGAATCATGTGGGAAGTTAACTTAAAATGTTTCCATCAGGTTTGCACTATGCTCTTTGGTGGAAAATTGAAATGTACACTACTTTAATGTCAGAACACAGTAAGCACTCAGACAACAACTTTTTTGTCTTTTTGTCCAGAGGCATGAAACAACTTTCAGACATCTCAGAATTATGTGGGAAGTGAACCTAAGGTGTTTCCATTAGGTTTGCAGTAAGTACTTTGGTGGAAAATTGAAATGTATACTACTTTAATGTTAGAACATTGTATGCACTGAGATAACAACTTTTTTGTCTTGATATGTAGAGGCATGAAACAACTTTCAAACTGCTCATAATCATGTGGAAAGTAAACCTAAGGTGTTTCCATTAGGTTTGCAGTAAGTGCTTTGGTGTAAAATTAAAATGTATGCTATTAGTATTGTCAAAGCCTTGTATGCACTAAGATAACAACTTATTTGTCTTGATGTGTAGAGGCATGAAACAACTTTCAAACTGCTCATAATCATGTAGGAAGTTAACCTAAGCTGTATCCATTAGGTTTTCAGTAAGTACTTTGGTGTAAAATTGAAATGTATGCCATTAGTATTCTCACATCATTGTATGCACTGAGATAACAACTTTTTTGTCCTGATGTGTACATGCATGAAAAAACTTTCAAACTACTCATAATCACGTGGAAAGTTAAACTAAGGTGTTTCCATTAGGTTAACAACAAGTACTTTGGTGTAAAGTTGAAATGTGTACTATTTGCATTACCAGAGCTTTGTATGCACTTGGAAAACAACTTTTTTGTCTTGCTGTTCAGAAGCATGAAGCAACGTTCAAACCATTCAGAAACATGTGGGAAGTTAAGCTAAGGTCTTTCTATCAGGTTTGCAGTCTGCACTTTGGTGGAAAATTCAAATGTATACTACTTTAATTGCAAACATTGCATGCACTTAGAAAACAACTTTTTTGTCTTGTTGTACAGAGGGATGGAACAACTTTCAAACTACTCAGAATCATGTGGGAAGTTAACTTAAAATGTTTCTAATAGGTTTGCAATATGCTCTTTGGTGGAAAATTGAAATGTACACTACTTTATGTCAGAACATTGTAAGCACTCAGAAAACAACATTTTTGTCTTTATGTCCAGAGGCATGAAACAACTTTCAGACATCTCAGAATCATGTGGGAAGTTAACCTAAGGTGTTTCCATTAGGTTTGCAGTAAGTACTTTGGTGTAAAATTGAAATCTATGCTATTAGTATTGTCACAGCATTGTATGCACTGAGATAACAACTTTTTTGTCCTGATGTGTACAGGCATGAAACAACTTTCAAACTACTCATAATCATGTGGAAAGTTAAACTAAGGTGTTTCCATTAGGTTTGCCACAAGTACTTTGGTGTAAAGTTGAAATGTGTACCATTTGTATTCCCAGAGCATTGTATGCACTGACAAAGCAACTTTTTTATCTTCCTGTTCAGAGGCATGAAGCAACTTTCAAACCATTCAGAATCATGTGGGAGGTTAAGCGAAGGTGTTTCCATCAGGTTTGCACTCTGCACTTTGTTGGAAAATTCAAATGTATGATACATTAATTTCAAAGAATTGCATGCACTTTGAAAACAGCTTTTTTGTCTTGCTGTACAGAGGGATGAAACAACTTTCAAACTACTCAGAATCATGTGGGAAGTTAACTTAAAATGTTTCCATCAGGTTTGCACTATGCTCTTTGGTGGAAAATTGAAATGTACACTACTTTAATGTCAGAACACAGTAAGCACTCAGACAACAACTTTTTTGTCTTTTTGTCCAGAGGCATGAAACAACTTTCAGACATCTCAGAATTATGTGGGAAGTGAACCTAAGGTGTTTCCATTAGGTTTGCAGTAAGTACTTTGGTGGAAAATTGAAATGTATACTACTTTAATGTTAGAACATTGTATGCACTGAGATAACAACTTTTTTGTCTTGATATGTAGAGGCATGAAACAACTTTAAAACTGCTCATAATCATGTGGAAAGTAAACCTAAGGTGTTTCCATTAGGTTTGCAGTAAGTGCTTTGGTGTAAAATTAAAATGTATGCTATTAGTATTGTCAAAGCCTTGTATGCACTAAGATAACAACTTTTTTGTCTTGATGTGTAGAGGCATGAAACAACTTTCAAACTGCTCATAATCATGTGGGAAGTTAACCTAAGCATTTCCATTAGGTTTTCAGCAAGTACTTTGGTGTAAAATTGAAATGTATGCCATTAGTATTCTCACATCATTGTATGCACTGAGATAACAACTTTTTTGTCCTGATGTGTACAGGCATGAAAAAACGTTCAAACTACTCATAATCATGTGGAAAGTTAAACTAAGGTGTTTCCATTAGGTTTACAGCAAGGACTTTGGTGTAAAGTTGAAATGTGCACTATTTGCATTACCAAAGCTTTGTATGCACTTAGAAAACAACTTTTTTGTCTTGCTGTTCAGAAGCATGAAACAAAATTCAAACCATTCAGAATCATGTGGGAAGTTAAGCTAAGGTGTTTCTATCAGGTTTGCACTCTGCACTTTGGTGGAAAATTCAAATGTATACTACTTTAATTTCAAACATTGCATGCACTTAGAAAACAACTTTTTTGTCTTGCTGTACAGAGGGATGGAACAACTTTCAAACTACTCAGAATCATGTGGGAAGTTAACTTAAAATGTTTCCAATAGGTTTGCAATATGCTCTTTGGTGGAAAATTGAAATGTACACTACTTTATGTCAGAACATTGTAAGCACTCAGAAAACAACATTTTTGTCTTTATGTCCAGAGGCATGAAACAACTTTCAGACATCTCAGAATCATGTGGGAAGTGTTTCCATTAGGTTTGCAGTAAGTACTTTGGTGTAAAATTGAAATGTATGCTATTAGTATTGTCACAGCATTGTATGCACTGAGATAACAACTTTTTTGTCCTGATGTGTACAGGCATGAAACAACTTTCAAACTACTCATAATCATGTGGAACGTTATACTAAGATGTTTCCATTAGGTTTGCCGCAAGTACTTTGGTGTAAAGTTGAAATGTGTACCATTTGTATTCCCAGAGCATTGTATGCACTGACAAAGCAACTTTTTTCTCTTGCTGTTCGGAGGCATGAAGCAACTTTCAAACCATTCAGAATCATGTGGGAGGTTAAGCGAAGGTGTTTCCATCAGGTTTGCACTCTGCACTTTGTTGGAAAATTCAAATGTATGATACATTAATTTCAAAGAATTGCATGCACTTAGAAAACAGCTTTTTTGTCTTGCTGTACAGAGGGATGAAACAACATTCAAACTCCTCAGAATCATGTCGGAAGTTAACTTAAAATGTTTCCATCAGGTTTGCACTATGCTCTTTGGTTGAAAATTGAAATGTACACTACTTTAATGTCAGAACATTGTAAGCACTCAGAAAACAACATTTTTGTCTTTATGTCCAGAGGCATGAAACAACTTTCAGACATCTCAGAATCATGTGGGAAGTTAACCTAAAGTGTTTCCATTAGGTTTGCAGTAAGTACTTTGGTGTAAAATTGAAATGTATGCTATTAGTATTGTCACAGCATTGTATGCACTGAGATAACAACTTTTTTGTCCTGATGTGTACAGGCATGAAACAACTTTCAAACTACTCATAATCATGTGGAAAGTTAAACTAAGGTGTTTCCATTAGGTTTGCCACAAGTACTTTGGTGTAAAGTTGAAATGTGTACCATTTGTATTCCCAGAGCATTGTATGCACTGACAAAGCAACTTTTTTATCTTGCTGTTCAGAAGCAGGAAGCAACTTTCAAACCATTCAGAATCATGTGGGAGGTTAAGCTAAGGTGTTTCCATCAGGTTTGCACTCTGCACTTTGTTGGAAAATACAAATGTATTATACTTTAATTTCAAAGAATTGCATGCACTTAGAAAACAGCTTTTTTGTCTTGCTGTACAGAGGGATGAAACAACTTTCAAACTACTCAGAATCATGTGGGAAGTTAACTTAAAATGTTTCCATCAGGTTTGCACTATGCTCTTTGGTGGAAAATTGAAATGTACACTACTTTAATGTCAGAACACAGTAAGCACTCAGACAACAACTTTTTTGTCTTTTTGTCCAGAGGCATGAAACAACTTTCAGACATCTCAGAATTATGTGGGAAGTGAACCTAAGGTGTTTCCATTAGGTTTGCAGTAAGTACTTTGGTGGAAAATTGAAATGTATACTACTTTAAAGTTAGAACATTGTATGCACTGAGATAACAACTTTTTTGTCTTGATATGTAGAGGCATGAAACAACTTTAAAACTGCTCATAATCATGTGGAAAGTAAACCTAAGGTGTTTCCATTAGGTTTGCAGTAAGTGCTTTGGTGTAAAATTAAAATGTATGCTATTAGTATTGTCAAAGCCTTGTATGCACTAAGATAACAACTTATTTGTCTTGATGTGTAGAGGCATGAAACAACTTTCAAACTGCTCATAATCATGTGGGAAGTTAACCTAAGCTGTATCCATTAGGTTTTCAGTAAGTACTTTGGTGTAAAATTGAAATGTATGCCATTAGTATTCTCACATCATTGTATGCACTGAGATAACAACTTTTTTGTCCTGATGTGTACATGCATGAAAAAACTTTCAAACTACTCATAATCATGTGGAAAGTTAAACTAAGGTGTTTCAATTAGGTTAACAGCAAGTACTTTGGTGTAAAGTTGAAATGTGTACTATTTGCATTACCAGAGCTTTGTATGCACTTGGAAAACAACTTTTTTGTCTTGCTGTTCAGAAGCATGAAGCAACGTTCAAACCATTCAGAAACATGTGGGAAGTTAAGCTAAGGTCTTTCTATCAGGTTTGCAGTCTGCACTTTGGTGGAAAATTCAAATGTATACTACTTTAATTGCAAACATTGCATGCACTTAGAAAACAACTTTTTTGTCTTGCTGTACAGAGGGATGGAACAACTTTCAAACTACTCAGAATCATGTGGGAAGTTAACTTAAAATGTTTCTAATAGGTTTGCAATATGCTCTTTGGTGGAAAATTGAAATGTACACTACTTTATGTCAGAACATTGTAAGCACTCAGAAAACAACATTTTTGTCTTTATGTCCAGAGGCATGAAACAACTTTCAGACATCTCAGAATCATGTGGGAAGTTAACCTAAGGTGTTTCCATTAGGTTTGCAGTAAGTACTTTGGTGTAAAATTGAAATCTATGCTATTAGTATTGTCACAGCATTGTATGCACTGAGATAACAACTTTTTTGTCCTGATGTGTACAGGCATGAAACAACTTTCAAACTACTCATAATCATGTGGAAAGTTAAACTAAGGTGTTTCCATTAGGTTTGCCACAAGTACTTTGGTGTAAAGTTGAAATGTGTACCATTTGTATTCCCAGAGCATTGTATGCACTGACAAAGCAACTTTTTTATCTTCCTGTTCAGAGGCATGAAGCAACTTTCAAACCATTCAGAATCATGTGGGAGGTTAAGCGAAGGTGTTTCCATCAGGTTTGCACTCTGCACTTTGTTGGAAAATTCAAATGTATGATACATTAATTTCAAAGAATTGCATGCACTTTGAAAACAGCTTTTTTGTCTTGCTGTACAGAGGGATGAAACAACTTTCAAACTACTCAGAATCATGTGGGAAGTTAACTTAAAATGTTTCCATCAGGTTTGCACTATGCTCTTTGGTGGAAAATTGAAATGTACACTACTTTAATGTCAGAACACAGTAAGCACTCAGACAACAACTTTTTTGTCTTTTTGTCCAGAGGCATGAAACAACTTTCAGACATCTCAGAATTATGTGGGAAGTGAACCTAAGGTGTTTCCATTAGGTTTGCAGTAAGTACTTTGGTGGAAAATTGAAATGTATACTACTTTAATGTTAGAACATTGTATGCACTGAGATAACAACTTTTTTGTCTTGATATGTAGAGGCATGAAACAACTTTAAAACTGCTCATAATCATGTGGAAAGTAAACCTAAGGTGTTTCCATTAGGTTTGCAGTAAGTGCTTTGGTGTAAAATTAAAATGTATGCTATTAGTATTGTCAAAGCCTTGTATGCACTAAGATAACAACTTTTTTGTCTTGATGTGTAGAGGCATGAAACAACTTTCAAACTGCTCATAATCATGTGGGAAGTTAACCTAAGCATTTCCATTAGGTTTTCAGCAAGTACTTTGGTGTAAAATTGAAATGTATGCCATTAGTATTCTCACATCATTGTATGCACTGAGATAACAACTTTTTTGTCCTGATGTGTACAGGCATGAAAAAACGTTCAAACTACTCATAATCATGTGGAAAGTTAAACTAAGGTGTTTCCATTAGGTTTACAGCAAGGACTTTGGTGTAAAGTTGAAATGTGCACTATTTGCATTACCAAAGCTTTGTATGCACTTAGAAAACAACTTTTTTGTCTTGCTGTTCAGAAGCATGAAACAAAATTCAAACCATTCAGAATCATGTGGGAAGTTAAGCTAAGGTGTTTCTATCAGGTTTGCACTCTGCACTTTGGTGGAAAATTCAAATGTATACTACTTTAATTTCAAACATTGCATGCACTTAGAAAACAACTTTTTTGTCTTGCTGTACAGAGGGATGGAACAACTTTCAAACTACTCAGAATCATGTGGGAAGTTAACTTAAAATGTTTCCAATAGGTTTGCAATATGCTCTTTGGTGGAAAATTGAAATGTACACTACTTTATGTCAGAACATTGTAAGCACTCAGAAAACAACATTTTTGTCTTTATGTCCAGAGGCATGAAACAACTTTCAGACATCTCAGAATCATGTGGGAAGTGTTTCCATTAGGTTTGCAGTAAGTACTTTGGTGTAAAATTGAAATGTATGCTATTAGTATTGTCACAGCATTGTATGCACTGAGATAACAACTTTTTTGTCCTGATGTGTACAGGCATGAAACAACTTTCAAACTACTCATAATCATGTGGAACGTTATAATAAGATGTTTCCATTAGGTTTGCCGCAAGTACTTTGGTGTAAAGTTGAAATGTGTACCATTTGTATTCCCAGAGCATTGTATGCACTGACAAAGCAACTTTTTTCTCTTGCTGTTCGGAGGCATGAAGCAACTTTCAAACCATTCAGAATCATGTGGGAGGTTAAGCGAAGGTGTTTCCATCAGGTTTGCACTCTGCACTTTGTTGGAAAATTCAAATGTATGATACATTAATTTCAAAGAATTGCATGCACTTAGAAAACAGCTTTTTTGTCTTGCTGTACAGAGGGATGAAACAACATTCAAACTCCTCAGAATCATGTCGGAAGTTAACTTAAAATGTTTCCATCAGGTTTGCACTATGCTCTTTGGTTGAAAATTGAAATGTACACTACTTTAATGTCAGAACATTGTAAGCACTCAGAAAACAACATTTTTGTCTTTATGTCCAGAGGCATGAAACAACTTTCAGACATCTCAGAATCATGTGGGAAGTTAACCTAAAGTGTTTCCATTAGGTTTGCAGTAAGTACTTTGGTGTAAAATTGAAATGTATGCTATTAGTATTGTCACAGCATTGTATGCACTGAGATAACAACTTTTTTGTCCTGATGTGTACAGGCATGAAACAACTTTCAAACTACTCATAATCATGTGGAAAGTTAAACTAAGGTGTTTCCATTAGGTTTGCCACAAGTACTTTGGTGTAAAGTTGAAATGTGTACCATTTGTATTCCCAGAGCATTGTATGCACTGACAAAGCAACTTTTTTATCTTGCTGTTCAGAAGCAGGAAGCAACTTTCAAACCATTCAGAATCATGTGGGAGGTTAAGCTAAGGTGTTTCCATCAGGTTTGCACTCTGCACTTTGTTGGAAAATACAAATGTATTATACTTTAATTTCAAAGAATTGCATGCACTTAGAAAACAGCTTTTTTGTCTTGCTGTACAGAGGGATGAAACAACTTTCAAACTACTCAGAATCATGTGGGAAGTTAACTTAAAATGTTTCCATCAGGTTTGCACTATGCTCTTTGGTGGAAAATTGAAATGTACACTACTTTAATGTCAGAACACAGTAAGCACTCAGACAACAACTTTTTTGTCTTTTTGTCCAGAGGCATGAAACAACTTTCAGACATCTCAGAATTATGTGGGAAGTGAACCTAAGGTGTTTCCATTAGGTTTGCAGTAAGTACTTTGGTGGAAAATTGAAATGTATACTACTTTAAAGTTAGAACATTGTATGCACTGAGATAACAACTTTTTTGTCTTGATATGTAGAGGCATGAAACAACTTTAAAACTGCTCATAATCATGTGGAAAGTAAACCTAAGGTGTTTCCATTAGGTTTGCAGTAAGTGCTTTGGTGTAAAATTAAAATGTATGCTATTAGAATTGTCAAAGCCTTGTATGCACTAAGATAACAACTTATTTGTCTTGATGTGTAGAGGCATGAAACAACTTTCAAACTGCTCATAATCATGTGGGAAGTTAACCTAAGCTGTATCCATTAGGTTTTCAGTAAGTACTTTGGTGTAAAATTGAAATGTATGCCATTAGTATTCTCACATCATTGTATGCACTGAGATAACAACTTTTTTGTCCTGATGTGTACATGCATGAAAAAACTTTCAAACTACTCATAATCATGTGGAAAGTTAAACTAAGGTGTTTCAATTAGGTTAACAGCAAGTACTTTGGTGTAAAGTTGAAATGTGTACTATTTGCATTACCAGAGCTTTGTATGCACTTGGAAAACAACTTTTTTGTCTTGCTGTTCAGAAGCATGAAGCAACGTTCAAACCATTCAGAAACATGTGGGAAGTTAAGCTAAGGTCTTTCTATCAGGTTTGCAGTCTGCACTTTGGTGGAAAATTCAAATGTATACTACTTTAATTGCAAACATTGCATGCACTTAGAAAACAACTTTTTTGTCTTGCTGTACAGAGGGATGGAACAACTTTCAAACTACTCAGAATCATGTGGGAAGTTAACTTAAAATGTTTCTAATAGGTTTGCAATATGCTCTTTGGTGGAAAATTGAAATGTACACTACTTTATGTCAGAACATTGTAAGCACTCAGAAAACAACATTTTTGTCTTTATGTCCAGAGGCATGAAACAACTTTCAGACATCTCAGAATCATGTGGGAAGTTAACCTAAGGTGTTTCCATTAGGTTTGCAGTAAGTACTTTGGTGTAAAATTGAAATCTATGCTATTAGTATTGTCACAGCATTGTATGCACTGAGATAACAACTTTTTTGTCCTGATGTGTACAGGCATGAAACAACTTTCAAACTACTCATAATCATGTGGAAAGTTAAACTAAGGTGTTTCCATTAGGTTTGCCACAAGTACTTTGGTGTAAAGTTGAAATGTGTACCATTTGTATTCCCAGAGCATTGTATGCACTGACAAAGCAACTTTTTTATCTTCCTGTTCAGAGGCATGAAGCAACTTTCAAACCATTCAGAATCATGTGGGAGGTTAAGCGAAGGTGTTTCCATCAGGTTTGCACTCTGCACTTTGTTGGAAAATTCAAATGTATGATACATTAATTTCAAAGAATTGCATGCACTTAGAAAACAGCTTTTTTGTCTTGCTGTACAGAGGGATGAAACAACTTTCAAACTACTCAGAATCATGTGGGAAGTTAACTTAAAATGTTTCCATCAGGTTTGCACTATGCTCTTTGGTGGAAAATTGAAATGTACACTACTTTAATGTCAGAACACAGTAAGCACTCAGACAACAACTTTTTTGTCTTTTTGTCCAGAGGCATGAAACAACTTTCAGACATCTCAGAATTATGTGGGAAGTGAACCTAAGGTGTTTCCATTAGGTTTGCAGTAAGTACTTTGGTGGAAAATTGAAATGTATACTACTTTAATGTTAGAACATTGTATGCACTGAGATAACAACTTTTTTGTCTTGATATGTAGAGGCATGAAACAACTTTAAAACTGCTCATAATCATGTGGAAAGTAAACCTAAGGTGTTTCCATTAGGTTTGCAGTAAGTGCTTTGGTGTAAAATTAAAATGTATGCTATTAGTATTGTCAAAGCCTTGTATGCACTAAGATAACAACTTATTTGTCTTGATGTGTAGAGGCATGAAACAACTTTCAAACTGCTCATAATCATGTGGGAAGTTAACCTAAGCTGTATCCATTAGGTTTTCAGTAAGTACTTTGGTGTAAAATTGAAATGTATGCCATTAGTATTCTCACATCATTGTATGCACTGAGATAACAACTTTTTTGTCCTGATGTGTACATGCATGAAAAAACTTTCAAACTACTCATAATCATGTGGAAAGTTAAACTAAGGTGTTTCCATTAGGTTAACAGCAAGTACTTTGGTGTAAAGTTGAAATGTGTACTATTTGCATTACCAAAGCTTTGTATGCACTTAGAAAACAAGTTTTTTGTCTTGCTGTACAGAGGGATGGAACAACTTTCAAACTACTCAGAATCATGTGGGAAGTTAACTTAAAATGTTTCCAATACGTTTGCAATATGCTCTTTGGTGGAAAATTGAAATGTACACTACTTTATGTCAGAACATTGTAAGCACTCAGAAAACAACATTTTTGTCTTTATGTCCAGAGGCATGAAACAACTTTCAGACATCTCAGAATCATGTGGGAAGTGTTTCCATTAGGTTTGCAGTAAGTACTTTGGTGTAAAATTGAAATGTATGCTATTAGTATTGTCACAGCATTGTATGCACTGAGATAACAACTTTTTTGTCCTGATGTGTACAGGCATGAAACAACTTTCAAACTACTCATAATCATGTGGAAAGTTATACTAAGATGTTTCCATTAGGTTTGCCGCAAGTACTTTGGTGTAAAGTTGAAATGTGTACCATTTGTATTCCCAGAGCATTGTATGCACTGACAAAGCAACTTTTTTCTCTTGCTGTTCGGAGGCATGAAGCAACTTTCAAACCATTCAGAATCATGTGGGAGGTTAAGCGAAGGTGTTTCCATCAGGTTTGCACTCTGCACTTTGTTGGAAAATTCAAATGTATGATACATTAATTTCAAAGAATTGCATGCACTTAGAAAACAGCTTTTTTGTCTTGCTGTACAGAGGGATGAAACAACATTCAAACTCCTCAGAATCATGTCGGAAGTTAACTTAAAATGTTTCCATCAGGTTTGCACTATGCTCTTTGGTTGAAAATTGAAATGTACACTACTTTAATGTCAGAACATTGTAAGCACTCAGAAAACAACATTTTTGTCTTTATGTCCAGAGGCATGAAACAACTTTCAGACATCTCAGAATCATGTGGGAAGTTAACCTAAAGTGTTTCCATTAGGTTTGCAGTAAGTACTTTGGTGTAAAATTGAAATGTATGCTATTAGTATTGTCACAGCATTGTATGCACTGAGATAACAACTTTTTTGTCCTGATGTGTACAGGCATGAAACAACTTTCAAACTACTCATAATCATGTGGAAAGTTAAACTAAGGTGTTTCCATTAGGTTTGCCACAAGTACTTTGGTGTAAAGTTGAAATGTGTACCATTTGTATTCCCAGAGCATTGTATGCACTGACAAAGCAACTTTTTAATCTTGCTGTTCAGAAGCATGAAGCAACTTTCAAACCATTCAGAATCATGTGGGAGGTTAAGCTAAGGTGTTTCCATCAGGTTTGCACTCTGCACTTTGTTGGAAAATACAAATGTATTATACTTTAATTTCAAAGAATTGCATGCACTTAGAAAACAGCTTTTTTGTCTTGCTGTACAGAGGGATGAAACAACTTTCAAACTACTCAGAATCATGTGGGAAGTTAACTTAAAATGTTTCCATCAGGTTTGCACTATGCTCTTTGGTGGAAAATTGAAATGTACACTACTTTAATGTCAGAACACAGTAAGCACTCAGACAACAACTTTTTTGTCTTTTTGTCCAGAGGCATGAAACAACTTTCAGACATCTCAGAATTATGTGGGAAGTGAACCTAAGGTGTTTCCATTAGGTTTGCAGTAAGTACTTTGGTGGAAAATTGAAATGTATACTACTTTAAAGTTAGAACATTGTATGCACTGAGATAACAACTTTTTTGTCTTGATATGTAGAGGCATGAAACAACTTTAAAACTGCTCATAATCATGTGGAAAGTAAACCTAAGGTGTTTCCATTAGGTTTGCAGTAAGTGCTTTGGTGTAAAATTAAAATGTATGCTATTAGAATTGTCAAAGCCTTGTATGCACTAAGATAACAACTTATTTGTCTTGATGTGTAGAGGCATGAAACAACTTTCAAACTGCTCATAATCATGTGGGAAGTTAACCTAAGCTGTATCCATTAGGTTTTCAGTAAGTACTTTGGTGTAAAATTGAAATGTATGCCATTAGTATTCTCACATCATTGTATGCACTGAGATAACAACTTTTTTGTCCTGATGTGTACATGCATGAAAAAACTTTCAAACTACTCATAATCATGTGGAAAGTTAAACTAAGGTGTTTCAATTAGGTTAACAGCAAGTACTTTGGTGTAAAGTTGAAATGTGTACTATTTGCATTACCAGAGCTTTGTATGCACTTGGAAAACAACTTTTTTGTCTTGCTGTTCAGAAGCATGAAGCAACGTTCAAACCATTCAGAAACATGTGGGAAGTTAAGCTAAGGTCTTTCTATCAGGTTTGCAGTCTGCACTTTGGTGGAAAATTCAAATGTATACTACTTTAATTGCAAACATTGCATGCACTTAGAAAACAACTTTTTTGTCTTGCTGTACAGAGGGATGGAACAACTTTCAAACTACTCAGAATCATGTGGGAAGTTAACTTAAAATGTTTCTAATAGGTTTGCAATATGCTCTTTGGTGGAAAATTGAAATGTACACTACTTTATGTCAGAACATTGTAAGCACTCAGAAAACAACATTTTTGTCTTTATGTCCAGAGGCATGAAACAACTTTCAGACATCTCAGAATCATGTGGGAAGTTAACCTAAGGTGTTTCCATTAGGTTTGCAGTAAGTACTTTGGTGTAAAATTGAAATCTATGCTATTAGTATTGTCACAGCATTGTATGCACTGAGATAACAACTTTTTTGTCCTGATGTGTACAGGCATGAAACAACTTTCAAACTACTCATAATCATGTGGAAAGTTAAACTAAGGTGTTTCCATTAGGTTTGCCACAAGTACTTTGGTGTAAAGTTGAAATGTGTACCATTTGTATTCCCAGAGCATTGTATGCACTGACAAAGCAACTTTTTTATCTTCCTGTTCAGAGGCATGAAGCAACTTTCAAACCATTCAGAATCATGTGGGAGGTTAAGCGAAGGTGTTTCCATCAGGTTTGCACTCTGCACTTTGTTGGAAAATTCAAATGTATGATACATTAATTTCAAAGAATTGCATGCACTTAGAAAACAGCTTTTTTGTCTTGCTGTACAGAGGGATGAAACAACTTTCAAACTACTCAGAATCATGTGGGAAGTTAACTTAAAATGTTTCCATCAGGTTTGCACTATGCTCTTTGGTGGAAAATTGAAATGTACACTACTTTAATGTCAGAACACAGTAAGCACTCAGACAACAACTTTTTTGTCTTTTTGTCCAGAGGCATGAAACAACTTTCAGACATCTCAGAATTATGTGGGAAGTGAACCTAAGGTGTTTCCATTAGGTTTGCAGTAAGTACTTTGGTGGAAAATTGAAATGTATACTACTTTAATGTTAGAACATTGTATGCACTGAGATAACAACTTTTTTGTCTTGATATGTAGAGGCATGAAACAACTTTAAAACTGCTCATAATCATGTGGAAAGTAAACCTAAGGTGTTTCCATTAGGTTTGCAGTAAGTGCTTTGGTGTAAAATTAAAATGTATGCTATTAGTATTGTCAAAGCCTTGTATGCACTAAGATAACAACTTATTTGTCTTGATGTGTAGAGGCATGAAACAACTTTCAAACTGCTCATAATCATGTGGGAAGTTAACCTAAGCTGTATCCATTAGGTTTTCAGTAAGTACTTTGGTGTAAAATTGAAATGTATGCCATTAGTATTCTCACATCATTGTATGCACTGAGATAACAACTTTTTTGTCCTGATGTGTACATGCATGAAAAAACTTTCAAACTACTCATAATCATGTGGAAAGTTAAACTAAGGTGTTTCCATTAGGTTAACAGCAAGTACTTTGGTGTAAAGTTGAAATGTGTACTATTTGCATTACCAAAGCTTTGTATGCACTTAGAAAACAAGTTTTTTGTCTTGCTGTACAGAGGGATGGAACAACTTTCAAACTACTCAGAATCATGTGGGAAGTTAACTTAAAATGTTTCCAATACGTTTGCAATATGCTCTTTGGTGGAAAATTGAAATGTACACTACTTTATGTCAGAACATTGTAAGCACTCAGAAAACAACATTTTTGTCTTTATGTCCAGAGGCATGAAACAACTTTCAGACATCTCAGAATCATGTGGGAAGTGTTTCCATTAGGTTTGCAGTAAGTACTTTGGTGTAAAATTGAAATGTATGCTATTAGTATTGTCACAGCATTGTATGCACTGAGATAACAACTTTTTTGTCCTGATGTGTACAGGCATGAAACAACTTTCAAACTACTCATAATCATGTGGAAAGTTATACTAAGATGTTTCCATTAGGTTTGCCGCAAGTACTTTGGTGTAAAGTTGAAATGTGTACCATTTGTATTCCCAGAGCATTGTATGCACTGACAAAGCAACTTTTTTCTCTTGCTGTTCGGAGGCATGAAGCAACTTTCAAACCATTCAGAATCATGTGGGAGGTTAAGCGAAGGTGTTTCCATCAGGTTTGCACTCTGCACTTTGTTGGAAAATTCAAATGTATGATACATTAATTTCAAAGAATTGCATGCACTTAGAAAACAGCTTTTTTGTCTTGCTGTACAGAGGGATGAAACAACATTCAAACTCCTCAGAATCATGTCGGAAGTTAACTTAAAATGTTTCCATCAGGTTTGCACTATGCTCTTTGGTTGAAAATTGAAATGTACACTACTTTAATGTCAGAACATTGTAAGCACTCAGAAAACAACATTTTTGTCTTTATGTCCAGAGGCATGAAACAACTTTCAGACATCTCAGAATCATGTGGGAAGTTAACCTAAAGTGTTTCCATTAGGTTTGCAGTAAGTACTTTGGTGTAAAATTGAAATGTATGCTATTAGTATTGTCACAGCATTGTATGCACTGAGATAACAACTTTTTTGTCCTGATGTGTACAGGCATGAAACAACTTTCAAACTACTCATAATCATGTGGAAAGTTAAACTAAGGTGTTTCCATTAGGTTTGCCACAAGTACTTTGGTGTAAAGTTGAAATGTGTACCATTTGTATTCCCAGAGCATTGTATGCACTGACAAAGCAACTTTTTAATCTTGCTGTTCAGAAGCATGAAGCAACTTTCAAACCATTCAGAATCATGTGGGAGGTTAAGCTAAGGTGTTTCCATCAGGTTTGCACTCTGCACTTTGTTGGAAAATACAAATGTATTATACTTTAATTTCAAAGAATTGCATGCACTTAGAAAACAGCTTTTTTGTCTTGCTGTACAGAGGGATGAAACAACTTTCAAACTACTCAGAATCATGTGGGAAGTTAACTTAAAATGTTTCCATCAGGTTTGCACTATGCTCTTTGGTGGAAAATTGAAATGTACACTACTTTAATGTCAGAACACAGTAAGCACTCAGACAACAACTTTTTTGTCTTTTTGTCCAGAGGCATGAAACAACTTTCAGACATCTCAGAATTATGTGGGAAGTGAACCTAAGGTGTTTCCATTAGGTTTGCAGTAAGTACTTTGGTGGAAAATTGAAATGTATACTACTTTAATGTTAGAACATTGTAGGCACTGAGATAACAACTTTTTTGTCTTGATATGTAGAGGCATGAAACAACTTTCAAACTGCTCATAATCATGTGGAAAGTAAACCTAAGGTGTTTCCATTAGGTTTGCAGTAAGTACTTTGGTGTAAAATTAAAATGTATGCTATTAGTATTGTCAAAGCCTTGTAGGCACTAAGATAACAACTTATTTGTCTTGATGTGTAGAGGCATGAAACAACTTTCAAACTGCTCATAATCCTGTGGGAAGTTAACCTAAGCTGTATCCATTAGGTTTTCAGTAAGTACTTTGGTGTAAAATTGAAATGTATGCCATTAGTATTCTCACATCATTGTATGCACTGAGATAACAACTTTTTTGTCCTGATGTGTACAGGCATGAAAAAACTTTCAAACTACTCAGAATCATGTGGGAAGTTAACTTAAAATGTTTCTAATAGGTTTGCAATATGCTCTTTGGTGGAAAATTGAAATGTACACTACTTTAAGTAAGAACATTGTAAGCACTCAGAAAACAACATTTTTGTCTTTATGTCCAGAGGCATGAAACAACTTTCAGACATCTCAGAATCATGTGGGAAGTTAACCTAAGGTGTTTCCATTAGGTTTGCAGTAAGTACTTTGGTGTAAAATTAAAATGTATGCTATTAGTATTGTCAAAGCCTCGTATGCACTAAGATAACAACTTATTTGTCTTGATGTGTAGAGGCATGAAACAACTTTCAAACTGCTCATAATCATGTGGGAAGTTAACCTAAGCTGTATCCATTAGGTTTTCAGTAAGTACTTTGGTGTAAAATTGAAATGTATGCCATTAGTATTCTCACATCATTGTATGCACTGAGATAACAACTTTTTTGTCCTGATGTGTACAGGCATGAAAAAACTTTCAAACTACTCATAATCATGTGGAAAGTTAAACTAAGGTGTTTCCATTAGGTTAACAGCAAGTACTTTGGTGTAAAGTTGAAATGTGTACTATTTGCATTACCAGAGCTTTGTATGCACTTGGAAAACAACTTTTTTGTCTTGCTGTTCAGAAGCATGAAACAACGTTCAAACCATTCAGAATGATGTGGGAAGTTAAGCTAAGGTCTTTCTATCAGGTTTGCAGTCTGCACTTTGGTGGAAAATTCAAATGTATACTACTTTAATTGCAAACATTGCATGCACTTAGAAAACAACTTTTTTGTCTTGCTGTACAGAGGGATGGAACAACTTTCAAACTACTCAGAATCATGTGGGAAGTTAACTTAAAATGTTTCTAATAGGTTTGCAATATGCTCTTTGGTGGAAAATTGAAATGTACACTACTTTATGTCAGAACATTGTAAGCACTCAGAAAACAACATTTTTGTCTTTATGTCCAGAGGCATGAAACAACTTTCAGACATCTCAGAATCATGTGGGAAGTTAACCTAAGGTGTTTCCATTAGGTTTGCAGTAAGTACTTTGGTGTAAAATTGAAATCTATGCTATTAGTATTGTCACAGCATTGTATGCACTGAGATAACAACTTTTTTGTCCTGATGTGTACAGGCATGAAACAACTTTCAAACTACTCATAATCATGTGGAAAGTTAAACTAAGGTGTTTCCATTAGGTTTGCCACAAGTACTTTGGTGTAAAGTTGAAATGTGTACCATTTGTATTCCCAGAGCATTGTATGCACTGACAAAGCAACTTTTTTCTCTTGCTGTTCGGAGGCATGAAGCAACTTTCAAACCATTCAGAATCATGTGGGAGGTTAAGCGAAGGTGTTTCCATCAGGTTTGCACTCTGCACTTTGTTGGAAAATTCAAATGTATGATACATTAATTTCAAAGAATTGCATGCACTTAGAAAACAGCTTTTTTGTCTTGCTGTACAGAGGGATGAAACAACTTTCAAACTACTCAGAATCATGTGGGAAGTTAACTTAAAATGTTTCCATCAGGTTTGCACTATGCTCTTTGGTGGAAAATTGAAATGTACACTACTTTAATGTCAGAACACAGTAAGCACTCAGACAACAACTTTTTTGTCTTTTTGTCCAGAGGCATGAAACAACTTTCAGACATCTCAGAATTATGTGGGAAGTGAACCTAAGGTGTTTCCATTAGGTTTGCAGTAAGTACTTTGGTGGAAAATTGAAATGTATACTACTTTAATGTTAGAACATTGTATGCACTGAGATAACAACTTTTTTGTCTTGATATGTAGAGGCATGAAACAACTTTCAAACTGCTCATAATCATGTGGAAAGTAAACCTAAGGTGTTTCCATTAGGTTTGCAGTAAGTGCTTTGGTGTAAAATTAAAATGTATGCTATTAGTATTGTCAAAGCCTTGTATGCACTGAGATAACAACTTTTTTGTCTTGATGTGTAGAGGCATGAAACAACTTTCAAACTGCTCATAATCATGTGGGAAGTTAACCTAAGCTGTATCCATTAGGTTTTCAGTAAGTACTTTGGTGTAAAATTGAAATGTATGCCATTAGTATTCTCACATCATTGTATGCACTGAGGTAACAACTTTTTTGTCATGATGTGTACAGGCATGAAAAAGCGTTCAAACTACTCATAATCATGTGGAAAGTTAAACTAAGGTGTTTCCATTAGGTTTACAGCAAGGACTTTGGTGTAAAGTTGAAATGTGTACTATTTGCATTACCAAAGCTTTGTATGCACTTAGAAAACAACTTTTTTGTCTTGCTGTTCAGAAGCATGAAACAAAATTCAAACCATTCAGAATCATGTGGGAAGTTAAGCTAAGGTGTTTCTATCAGGTTTGCACTCTGCACTTTGGTGGAAAATTCAAATGTATACTACTTTAATTTCAAACATTGCATGCACTTAGAAAACAACTTTTTTGTCTTGCTGTACAGAGGGATGGAACAACTTTCAAACTACTCAGAATCATGTGGGAAGTTAACTTAAAATGTTTCCAATAGGTTTGCAATATGCTCTTTGGTGGAAAATTGAAATGTACACTACTTTATGTCAGAACATTGTAAGCACTCAGAAAACAACATTTTTGTCTTTATGTCCAGAGGCATGAAACAACTTTCAGACATCTCAGAATCATGTGGGAAGTGTTTCCATTAGGTTTGCAGTAAGTACTTTGGTGTAAAATTGAAATATATGCTATTAGTATTGTCACAGCATTGTATGCACTGAGATAACAACTTTTTTGTCCTGATGTGTACAGGCATGAAACAACTTTCAAACTACTCATAATCATGTGGAAAGTTATACTAAGATGTTTCCATTAGGTTTGCCGCAAGTACTTTGGTGTAAAGTTGAAATGTGTACCATTTGTATTCCCAGAGCATTGTATGCACTGACAAAGCAACTTTTTTCTCTTGCTGTTCGGAGGCATGAAGCAACTTTCAAACCATTCAGAATCATGTGGGAGTTTAAGCGAAGGTGTTTCCATCAGGTTTGCACTCTGCACTTTGTTGGAAAATTCAAATGTATGATACATTAATTTCAAAGAATTGCATGCACTTAGAAAACAGCTTTTTTGTCTTGCTGTACAGAGGGATGAAACAACATTCAAACTCCTCAGAATCATGTCGGAAGTTAACTTAAAATGTTTCCATCAGGTTTGCACTATGCTCTTTGGTTGAAAATTGAAATGTACACTACTTTAATGTCAGAACATTGTAAGCACTCAGAAAACAACATTTTTGTCTTTATGTCCAGAGGCATGAAACAACTTTCAGACATCTCAGAATCATGTGGGAAGTTAACCTAAAGTGTTTCCATTAGGTTTGCAGTAAGTACTTTGGTGTAAAATTGAAATGTATGCTATTAGTATTGTCACAGCATTGTATGCACTGAGATAACAACTTTTTTGTCCTGATGTGTACAGGCATGAAACAACTTTCAAACTACTCATAATCATGTGGAAAGTTAAACTAAGGTGTTTCCATTAGGTTTGCAGTAAGTACTTTGGTGTAAAATTAAAATGTATGCTATTAGTATTGTCAAAGCCTTGTATGCACTAAGATAACAACTTATTTGTCTTGATGTGTAGAGGCATGAAACAACTTTCAAACTGCTCATAATCATGTGGGAAGTTAACCTAAGCTGTATCCATTAGGTTTTCAGTAAGTACTTTGGTGTAAAATTGAAATGTATGCCATTAGTATTCTCACATCATTGTATGCACTGAGATAACAACTTTTTTGTCCTGATGTGTACAGGCATGAAAAAACTTTCAAACTACTCATAATCATGTGGAAAGTTAAACTAAGGTGTTTCCATTAGGTTAACAGCAAGTACTTTGGTGTAAAGTTGAAATCTGTACTATTTGCATTACCAGAGCTTTGTATGCACTTGGAAAACAACTTTTTTGTCTTGCTGTTCAGAAGCATGAAACAACGTTCAAACCATTCAGAATCATGTGGGAAGTTAAGCTAAGGTCTTTCTATCAGGTTTGCAGTCTGCACTTTGGTGGAAAATTCAAATGTATACTACTTTAATTGCAAACATTGCATGCACTTAGAAAACAACTTTTTTGTCTTGCTGTACAGAGGGATGGAACAACTTTCAAACTACTCAGAATCATGTGGGAAGTTAACTTAAAATGTTTCTAATAGGTTTGCAATATGCTCTTTGGTGGAAAATTGAAATGTACACTACTTTATGTCAGAACATTGTAAGCACTCAGAAAACAACATTTTTGTCTTTATGTCCAGAGGCATGAAACAACTTTCAGACATCTCAGAATCATGTGGGAAGTTAACCTAAGGTGTTTCCATTAGGTTTGCAGTAAGTACTTTGGTGTAAAATTGAAATCTATGCTATTAGTATTGTCACAGCATTGTATGCACTGAGATAACAACTTTTTTGTCCTGATGTGTACAGGCATGAAACAACTTTCAAACTACTCATAATCATGTGGAAAGTTAAACTAAGGTGTTTCCATTAGGTTTGCCACAAGTACTTTGGTGTAAAGTTGAAATGTGTACCATTTGTATTCCCAGAGCATTGTATGCACTGACAAAGCAACTTTTTTCTCTTGCTGTTCGGAGGCATGAAGCAACTTTCAAACCATTCAGAATCATGTGGGAGGTTAAGCGAAGGTGTTTCCATCAGGTTTGCACTCTGCACTTTGTTGGAAAATTCAAATGTATGATACATTAATTTCAAAGAATTGCATGCACTTAGAAAACAGCTTTTTTGTCTTGCTGTACAGAGGGATGAAACAACTTTCAAACTACTGAGAATCATGTGGGAAGTTAACTTAAAATGTTTCCATCAGGTTTGCACTATGCTCTTTGGTGGAAAATTGAAATGTACACTACTTTAATGTCAGAACACAGTAAGCACTCAGACAACAACTTTTTTGTCTTTTTGTCCAGAGGCATGAAACAACTTTCAGACATCTCAGAATTATGTGGGAAGTGAACCTAAGGTGTTTCCATTAGGTTTGCAGTAAGTACTTTGGTGGAAAATTGAAATGTATACTACTTTAATGTTAGAACATTGTATGCACTGAGATAACAACTTTTTTGTCTTGATATGTAGAGGCATGAAACAACTTTCAAACTGCTCATAATCATGTGGAAAGTAAACCTAAGGTGTTTCCATTAGGTTTGCAGTAAGTGCTTTGGTGTAAAATTAAAATGTATGCTATTAGTATTGTCAAAGCCTTGTATGCACTGAGATAACAACTTTTTTGTCTTGATGTGTAGAGGCATGAAACAACTTTCAAACTGCTCATAATCATGTGGGAAGTTAACCTAAGCATTTCCATTAGGTTTTCAGTAAGTACTTTGGTGTAAAATTGAAATGTATGCCATTAGTATTCTCACATCATTGTATGCACTGAGGTAACAACTTTTTTGTCATGATGTGTACAGGCATGAAAAAGCGTTCAAACTACTCATAATCATGTGGAAAGTTAAACTAAGGTGTTTCCATTAGGTTTACAGCAAGGACTTTGGTGTAAAGTTGAAATGTGTACTATTTGCATTACCAAAGCTTTGTATGCACTTAGAAAACAACTTTTTTGTCTTGCTGTTCAGAAGCATGAAACAAAATTCAAACCATTCAGAATCATGTGGGAAGTTAAGCTAAGGTGTTTCTATCAGGTTTGCACTCTGCACTTTGGTGGAAAATTCAAATGTATACTACTTTAATTTCAAACATTGCATGCACTTAGAAAACAACTTTTTTGTCTTGCTGTACAGAGGGATGGAACAACTTTCAAACTACTCAGAATCATGTGGGAAGTTAACTTAAAATGTTTCCAATAGGTTTGCAATATGCTCTTTGGTGGAAAATTGAAATGTACACTACTTTATGTCAGAACATTGTAAGCACTCAGAAAACAACATTTTTGTCTTTATGTCCAGAGGCATGAAACAACTTTCAGACATCTCAGAATCATGTGGGAAGTGTTTCCATTAGGTTTGCAGTAAGTACTTTGGTGTAAAATTGAAATGTATGCTATTAGTATTGTCACAGCATTGTATGCACTGAGATAACAACTTTTTTGTCCTGATGTGTACAGGCATGAAACAACTTTCAAACTACTCATAATCATGTGGAAAGTTATACTAAGATGTTTCCATTAGGTTTGCCGCAAGTACTTTGGTGTAAAGTTGAAATGTGTACCATTTGTATTCCCAGAGCATTGTATGCACTGACAAAGCAACTTTTTTCTCTTGCTGTTCGGAGGCATGAAGCAACTTTCAAACCATTCAGAATCATGTGGGAGTTTAAGCGAAGGTGTTTCCATCAGGTTTGCACTCTGCACTTTGTTGGAAAATTCAAATGTATGATACATTAATTTCAAAGAATTGCATGCACTTAGAAAACAGCTTTTTTGTCTTGCTGTACAGAGGGATGAAACAACATTCAAACTCCACAGAATCATGTCGGAAGTTAACTTAAAATGTTTCCATCAGGTTTGCACTATGCTCTTTGGTTGAAAATTGAAATGTACACTACTTTAATGTCAGAACATTGTAAGCACTCAGAAAACAACATTTTTGTCTTTATGTCCAGAGGCATGAAACAACTTTCAGACATCTCAGAATCATGTGGGAAGTTAACCTAAAGTGTTTCCATTAGGTTTGCAGTAAGTACTTTGGTGTAAAATTGAAATGTCTGCTATTAGTATTGTCACAGCATTGTATGCACTGAGATAACAACTTTTTTGTCCTGATGTGTACAGGCATGAAACAACTTTCAAACTACTCATAATCATGTGGAAAGTTAAACTAAGGTGTTTCCATTAGGTTTGCAGTAAGTACTTTGGTGTAAAATTAAAATGTATGCTATTAGTATTGTCAAAGCCTTGTATGCACTAAGATAACAACTTATTTGTCTTGATGTGTAGAGGCATGAAACAACTTTCAAACTGCTCATAATCATGTGGGAAGTTAACCTAAGCTGTATCCATTAGGTTTTCAGTTAGTACTTTGGTGTAAAATTGAAATGTATGCCATTAGTATTCTCACATCATTGTATGCACTGAGATAACAACTTTTTTGTCCTGATGTGTACAGGCATGAAAAAACTTTCAAACTACTCAGAATCATGTGGGAAGTTAACTTCAAATGTTTCTAATAGGTTTGCAATATGCTCTTTGGTGGAAAATTGAAATGTACACTACTTTAAGTCAGAACATTGTAAGCACTCAGAAAACAACATTTTTGTCTTTATGTCCAGAGGCATGAAACAACTTTCAGACATCTCAGAATCATGTGGGAAGTTAACCTAAGGTGTTTCCATTAGGTTTGCAGTAAGTACTTTGGTGTAAAATTAAAATGTATGCTATTAGTATTGTCAAAGCCTCGTATGCACTAAGATAACAACTTATTTGTCTTGATGTGTAGAGGCATGAAACAACTTTCAAACTGCTCATAATCATGTGGGAAGTTAACCTAAGCTGTATCGATTAGGTTTTCAGTAAGTACTTTGGTGTAAAATTGAAATGTATGCCATTAGTATTCTCACATCATTGTATGCACTGAGATAACAACTTTTTTGTCCTGATGTGTACAGGCATGAAAAAACTTTCAAACTACTCATAATCATGTGGAAAGTTAAACTAAGGTGTTTCCATTAGGTTAACAGCAAGTACTTTGGTGTAAAGTTGAAATCTGTACTATTTGCATTACCAGAGCTTTGTATGCACTTGGAAAACAACTTTTTTGTCTTGCTGTTCAGAAGCATGAAACAACGTTCAAACCATTCAGAATCATGTGGGAAGTTAAGCTAAGGTCTTTCTATCAGGTTTGCAGTCTGCACTTTAGTGGAAAAGTCAAATGTATACTACTTTAATTGCAAACATTGCATGCACTTAGAAAACAACTTTTTTGTCTTGCTGTACAGAGGGATGGAACAACTTTCAAACTACTCAGAATCATGTGGGAAGTTAACTTAAAATGTTTCTAATAGGTTTGCAATATGCTCTTTGGTGGAAAATTGAAATGTACACTACTTTATGTCAGAACATTGTAAGCACTCAGAAAAAAACATTTTTGTCTTTATGTCCAGAGGCATGAAACAACTTTCAGACATCTCAGAATCATGTGGGAAGTTAAACTAAGGTGTTTCCATTAGGTTTGCCACAAGTACTTTGGTGTAAAGTTGAAATGTGTACCATTTGTATTCCCAGAGCATTGTATGCACTGACAAAGCAACTTTTTTCTCTTGCTGTTCGGAGGCATGAAGCAACTTTCAAACCATTCAGAATCATGTGGGAGGTTAAGCGAAGGTGTTTCCATCAGGTTTGCACTCTGCACTTTGTTGGAAAATTCAAATGTATGATACATTAATTTCAAAGAATTGCATGCACTTAGAAAACAGCTTTTTTGTCTTGCTGTACAGAGGGATGAAACAACTTTCAAACTACTGAGAATCATGTGGGAAGTTAACTTAAAATGTTTCCATCAGGTTTGCACTATGCTCTTTGGTGGAAAATTGAAATGTACACTACTTTAATGTCAGAACACAGTAAGCACTCAGACAACAACTTTTTTGTCTTTTTGTCCAGAGGCATGAAACAACTTTCAGACATCTCAGAATTATGTGGGAAGTGAACCTAAGGTGTTTCCATTAGGTTTGCAGTAAGTACTTTGGTGGAAAATTGAAATGTATACTACTTTAATGTTAGAACATTGTATGCACTGAGATAACAACTTTTTTGTCTTGATATGTAGAGGCATGAAACAACTTTCAAACTGCTCATAATCATGTGGAAAGTAAACCTAAGGTGTTTCCATTAGGTTTGCAGTAAGTGCTTTGGTGTAAAATTAAAATGTATGCTATTAGTATTGTCAAAGCCTTGTATGCACTGAGATAACAACTTTTTTGTCTTGATGTGTAGAGGCATGAAACAACTTTCAAACTGCTCATAATCATGTGGGAAGTTAACCTAAGCATTTCCATTAGGTTTTCAGTAAGTACTTTGGTGTAAAATTGAAATGTATGCCATTAGTATTCTCACATCATTGTATGCACTGAGGTAACAACTTTTTTGTCATGATGTGTACAGGCATGAAAAAGCGTTCAAACTACTCATAATCATGTGGAAAGTTAAACTAAGGTGTTTCCATTAGGTTTACAGCAAGGACTTTGGTGTAAAGTTGAAATGTGTACTATTTGCATTACCAAAGCTTTGTATGCACTTAGAAAACAGGTTTTTTGTCTTGCTGTTCAGAAGCATGAAACAAAATTCAAACCATTCAGAATCATGTGGGAAGTTAAGCTAAGGTGTTTCTATCAGGTTTGCACTCTGCACTTTGGTGGAAAATTCAAATGTATACTACTTTAATTTCAAACATTGCATGCACTTAGAAAACAACTTTTTTGTCTTGCTGTACAGAGGGATGGAACAACTTTCAAACTACTCAGAATCATGTGGGAAGTTAACTTAAAATGTTTCCAATAGGTTTGCAATATGCTCTTTGGTGGAAAATTGAAATGTACACTACTTTATGTCAGAACATTGTAAGCACTCAGAAAACAACATTTTTGTCTTTATGTCCAGAGGCATGAAACAACTTTCAGACATCTCAGAATCATGTGGGAAGTGTTTCCATTAGGTTTGCAGTAAGTACTTTGGTGTAAAATTGAAATGTATGCTATTAGTATTGTCACAGCATTGTATGCACTGAGATAACAACTTTTTTGTCCTGATGTGTACAGGCATGAAACAACTTTCAAACTACTCATAATCATGTGGAAAGTTATACTAAGATGTTTCCATTAGGTTTGCCGCAAGTACTTTGGTGTAAAGTTGAAATGTGTACCATTTGTATTCCCAGAGCATTGTATGCACTGACAAAGCAACTTTTTTCTCTTGCTGTTCGGAGGCATGAAGCAACTTTCAAACCATTCAGAATCATGTGGGAGTTTAAGCGAAGGTGTTTCCATCAGGTTTGCACTCTGCACTTTGTTGGAAAATTCAAATGTATGATACATTAATTTCAAAGAATTGCATGCACTTAGAAAACAGCTTTTTTGTCTTGCTGTACAGAGGGATGAAACAACATTCAAACTCCTCAGAATCATGTCGGAAGTTAACTTAAAATGTTTCCATCAGGTTTGCACTATGCTCTTTGGTTGAAAATTGAAATGTACACTACTTTAATGTCAGAACATTGTAAGCACTCAGAAAACAACATTTTTGTCTTTATGTCCAGAGGCATGAAACAACTTTCAGACATCTCAGAATCATGTGGGAAGTTAACCTAAAGTGTTTCCATTAGGTTTGCAGTAAGTACTTTGGTGTAAAATTGAAATGTATGCTATTAGTATTGTCACAGCATTGTATGCACTGAGATAACAACTTTTTTGTCCTGATGTGTACAGGCATGAAACAACTTTCAAACTACTCATAATCATGTGGAAAGTTAAACTAAGGTGTTTCCATTAGGTTTGCCACAAGTACTTTGGTGGAAAGTTGAAATGTGTACCATTTGTATTCCCAGAGCATTGTATGCACTGACAAAGCAACTTTTTTATCTTGCTGTTCAGAAGCATGAAGCAACTTTCAAACCATTCAGAATCATGTGGGAGGTTAAGCTAAGGTGTTTCCATCAGGTTTGCACTCTGCACTTTGTTGGAAAATACAAATGTATTATACTTTAATTTCAAAGAATTGCATGCACTTAGAAAACAGCTTTTTTGTCTTGCTGTACAGAGGGATGAAACAACTTTCAAACTACTCAGAATCATGTGGGAAGTTAACTTAAAATGTTTCCATCAGGTTTGCACTATGCTCTTTGGTGGAAAATTGAAATGTACACTACTTTAATGTCAGAACACAGTAAGCACTCAGACAACAACTTTTTTGTCTTTTTGTCCAGAGGCATGAAACAACTTTCAGACATCTCAGAATTATGTGGGAAGTGAACCTAAGGTGTTTCCATTAGGTTTGCAGTAAGTACTTTGGTGGAAAATTGAAATGTATACTACTTTAATGTTAGAACATTGTATGCACTGAGATAACAACTTTTTTGTCTTGATATGTAGAGGCATGAAACAACTTTAAAACTGCACATAATCATGTGGAAAGTAAACCTAAGGTGTTTCCATTAGGTTTGCAGTAAGTGCTTTGGTGTAAAATTAAAATGTATGCTATTAGTATTGTCAAAGCCTTGTATGCACTAAGATAACAACTTATTTGTCTTGATGTGTAGAGGCATGAAACAACTTTCAAACTGCTCATAATCATGTGGGAAGTTAACCTAAGCTGTATCCATTAGGTTTTCAGTAAGTACTTTGGTGTAAAATTGAAATGTATGCCATTAGTATTCTCACATCATTGTATGCACTGAGATAACAACTTTTTTGTCCTGATGTGTACAGGCATGAAAAAACTTTCAAACTACTCAGAATCATGTGGGAAGTTAACTTAAAATGTTTCTAATAGGTTTGCAATATGCTCTTTGGTGGAAATTGAAATGTACACTACTTTAAGTCAGAACATTGTAAGCACTCAGAAAACAACATTTTTGTCTTTATGTCCAGAGGCATGAAACAACTTTCAGACATCTCAGAATCATGTGGGAAGTTAACCTAAGGTGTTTCCATTAGGTTTGCAGTAAGTACTTTGGTGTAAAATTAAAATGTATGCTATTAGTATTGTCAAAGCCTTGTATGCACTAAGATAACAACTTATTTGTCTTGATGTGTAGAGGCATGAAACAACTTTCAAACTGCTCATAATCATGTGGGAAGTTAACCTAAGCTGTATCCATTAGGTTTTCAGTAAGTACTTTGGTGTAAAATTGAAATGTATGCCATTAGTATTCTCACATCATTGTATGCACTGAGATAACAACTTTTTTGTCCTGATGTGTACATGCATGAAAAAACTTTCAAACTACTCATAATCATGTGGAAAGTTAAACTAAGGTGTTTCCATTAGGTTAACAGCAAGTACTTTGGTGTAAAGTTGAAATGTGTACTATTTGCATTACCAGAGCTTTGTATGCACTTGGAAAACAACTTTTTGTCTTGCTGTTCAGAAGCATGAAACAACGTTCAAACCATTCAGAATCATGTGTGAAGTTAAGCTAAGGTCTTTCTATCAGGTTTGCAGTCTGCACTTTGGTGGAAAATTCAAATGTATACTACTTTAATTGCAAACATTGCAAGCACTTAGAAAACAACTTTTTTGTCTTGCTGTACAGAGGGATGGAACAACTTTCAAACTACTCAGAATCATGTGGGAAGTTAACTTAAAATGTTTCTAATAGGTTTGCAATATGCTCTTTGGTGGAAAATTGAAATGTACACTACTTTATGTCAGAACATTGTAAGCACTCAGAAAACAACATTTTTGTCTTTATGTCCAGAGGCATGAAACAACTTTCAGACATCTCAGAATCATGTGGGAAGTTAACCTAAGGTGTTTCCATTAGGTTTGCAGTAAGTACTTTGGTGTAAAATTGAAATGTATACTATTTGTATTGTCTAAGCATTGCATGCACTGAGTTAACAACTTTTTTGTGTTGATGTATACAGCCATGAAAC